>NC_137137.1:7830807-7980807 GCF_949319135.1 Squalius cephalus
GGCAGCATTCAGCTTCATTAAACGTGGCTTTAAAAATCGCTAGACACACCAAAAAATAAGATGTCTCAAGCTGGCATGTGCATCAACTATTGGTATTGCACACGGTGAGATGTATGAATAGGTCCAACACTCAAAAACAGACCATTGTCATACACACATTTTCTTTTTTGGGATTTTTCTCCACCTGTTCCTTACAAATGCATACTGGGCCAATACAATTGAGTGAAGATCAGTAATACTATCATAATGAATGAGTGCCATTTTTACATACCATGTACCGTATTTACATAGGGATTCACTACACTATATTGCCAAAAGTGTTGGGACACCCCTCCAAATCATTGAATTCAGGTGTTTCAATCACTTCCATGGCCACAGCTGTATAAAATCAAGCACCTAGGCATGCAGACTGCTTCTATAAACATTTGTGAAAGAATGGGTCGCTCTTAGGAGCTCAGTAAATTCAAGCGTGGTACCGTGATAGGTTGCTACCTGTGCAATAAGTCCATTTGTGAAATTTCCTCACTACTAAATAGTAGAGGTGGGAATCTTCAGTCACCTCACGATCCGATCCGATTCCGATTCTGGGAGTCACGATCCGATTCCAGAACGATTCTTTATCTACCCCCCCCCCCCCCCCCCCCATTAATTCATTAGTTTACATAAGTAATTAAGTAGTCTATTTTTTTTATAATTACAAATAAAATAAATAAAACATTAAAACAGTTTTATTTTAAGAATTTTAAACTAATATAACTTCAAACCATATAAATAGCAAATAATAAAGAGAAGCATAGAAACAAATGACAAAGAAACAGAAGAGTGCTTTCAGTATTTAAGATTATCTGAACATTTTCCATTCAAGAACTGTGAGTGATTTATTTTCATCATACTTTTGTTTTTTACTTTGACATCTTATTAGACTGAGATATCTTAGATATCTATTTAGCTGCATTCACGCTCGGATCTCTTTTTAAATACAAGTTGTAATGTGGTTTGTCCTCACCGTTTAATCCCTTAAAACATAACTTGCTGTGTTTACGTTCATTTTGCACAAGTATATTAAACCACTTACACGGAGTCGCACAGCCGCATGCGCGAGCAGTCAACACAAAGCGCGCATCAGCATTTGAAACTGAAAGCAGCCTTCTGTTAGCGAGGTTCATATTTTAAATATATAAGTCCACTGCATTCCAAACCACATAAACGATGACTTCGTAGAGCATTTTTAAGGAGAATATCGACGCGCGAGACAGCACACTTCAAGTGTAACATCAAACATGCGCGTCTCTCACAGCGCATCCTGTACAATGAAGCCTGTGAATGTCCTTATAATTCGTTTCAACCTTACGGAAATGGAAGCTTTAGCTAAGTTCTGCCAGGAAGACTCAATCACTACGTCATTACTACCTTCATCTCTATCCAATCACGTCTTCATACTTTCTGTATAAAAGATGGTACTTACTCATGTTTGAGTTCGCAGATGCCGACGCGACATCAACCTCCACCCTCCCCACCACCACCAGGATGGTCCTGTCTATACCTTCTAGGGGGTCGGCTGCGCCCCTGCCTTCGTCTTCAGGCAGGAGATGCAGATCCGCTACCCTCGGATTACGAACTATGGACGGGGCCTACGCCAAAGAACTTTACAATGCTTGCTGGGCTGCCAATAAAAATATGCTTGTTACATCACTTTATCTTCCGAGTCTTTCTGGTAGAACTTTATTAAATATTATTTTACTGAAGGTACGTGTGTGGGGAATTGTTAGCAAGCAGAAGACGGGTGTTTCTAAAGCAAACTCTGCGTCATCGCACATCTGGTTATAAACTAAGCTCAGAATCGATTCTGAAATTCTCAGAATCGATCCAGAATCGTTGGAGAGAGAATCGCGATGCATCGATGGATCGATTTTTTCTCCCACCACTACTAAATAGTCCATGGTCAACTGTTAGTGGTATTATAACAAAGTGTAAGCAATTGGGAACAACAGCAACTCAGCCATGAAGTGGTAGGCCACGTAAAATCACAGAGCGGGGTCAGCACATGCTGAGGCGTACAGTGTGCAGGTGTCGCCAACTTTCTGCAGAGTCACTAGCTACAGATCTCTAAACTTTGCGTGGCCTTCAGATTAGCTCAAGAACAGTGCGTAGAGAGCTTCATGGAATGGGTTTCCATGGCCGAGCAGCTGCATCCAAGCCTTACATCACCAAGTGCAATGCAAAGCGTCGGATGCAGTGGTGTAAAGCACGCCACCACTGGACTCTAGAGCAGTGGAGACGTGTTCTCTGGAGTGACGAATCACGCTTCTCTGTCTGGCAATCCGATAGATGAGTCTGGGTTTGGCGGTTTGCAGGAGAACGATACTTGCCTGACTGCACTGTGCCAAGTGTAAAGTTTGGTGGAGGGAGGGTTATGGTGTGGGGTTGTTTTTCTGGGGTTGGGCTTGGCCCTTTAGTTCCAGTGAAAGGAACTCTTAATGCTTCAGCATACCAAGACATTTTGGACAATTTCATGCTCCCAACTTTGTTGAAACAATTTGGAGATGGCCCCTTCTTGTTCCAACATGACTGCGTACCAGTGCACAAAGCAAGGTCCATAAAGTCATGGATGAGCGAGTTTGGTGTGGGGGAACTTGACTGGCCTGCACAACCCAATAGAACACCTTTGGGATGAATTTGAGGGGAGACTGTGAGCCAGGCCTTCTCATCCAACATCAGTGCCTGACCTCACAAATGCGCTTCTTGAAGAATGGTCAAAAAGTCCCATAAACACACTCCTAAACCTTGTGAAAGCCTTCCCAGAAGAGTTGAAGCTGTTATAGCTGCAAAGGGTGGGCCAACTCCATATTAACCCCTACGGATTATTATCATAATAAAGTCATTAAAGTTCATGTGCATGTAAAGGCAGATGTCCCAAAACTTTTGGCAATATGGTGTATGTTGGTACGATAATCTGTAATCTGTAATATTAGATATTTTTTTTGTATTGATGATTGATTGATGAATCTTTGATTTAAGTGTTTTTTTTTTATTAGGCAAAATATATAAGCTGTTTATCAATTCTCTGAATAACATGAAAATAATTATAGGCTTATCAGTATTAGCTAGAATTTTAATACCAGTACATTCCTAATTTAAATAGTGCTTCGAGATACTGTTTAAAAATGTTTTAAGTGGTTTTCTTACCGGCTGACTGAAATTCGCTCTATTGTATATCACTCTTAAAATATCACTCTTATTTTTTTGGCGTCTATGGTTCCATGAAGAACCTTTAACATCGATTGAACCTTTCCATTGCACAAAAGGTTATTTGTAGTGTGAAAAGGTTCTTCAGAATCAGATTATTAAAATGTTTTTCACACTAATACATTTTTTTTCTTTTAAGAACTGTTTACTGACAGGTTCTTTTGGGAACCCAAAAATGGTTCTTCTGTGACATCGCTGTGAAGGCCTCCTTTTGGAACATTTAATTTTAAGATAGTTGGTGTTTTGTCTCTTTCAATTAGAATCAAACAAACAAGAGGATCGTTCAGATTTCATGCACAGACTTTGCAAGCACGGATTTCACAGAATGTTTCAGAGTGGTATGTTGTTGTTTTATTTGTAATTTTCTTATACATTTTAAATACAAAGTTATACACCATTTAATCTTGATAATGGTCGGAAAACGTCTCGGGTTATGACTGTAACTCTTGTTCCCTGAGAAGGGAACGAGACGCTGCATCGATATAACACTTTGGGGAATGCCCCCAGCGTAGCGCATCTAAAGCCTGAATGAAACTATTTCAATCCTGATTGGCGTTGCGTCATGACGTAACATGTGACAGCATACACAGAAGCTACAAAGGGACGCCCGCACACAACAGAGTAAGCTTTTGCGATGAAGCAAGTCGCTCCCAGGCAGGGGAAGGCGTGGCGAAGGGACGCAGTGTAAGCCGAGACGTTCCCTTTCGAGGGAACTCGCACTGCGTCAATACGACACTTTGGGGAACGAGAACCCATCCCACTATACCACAACAAGCCCTGCCTGTCCCTGTGTGAAGTTGCGCACAGGCACACTTAGGACGAGAGCATTAGAGTGCCTGGCGTAGAAGGAATGTCCAGGCTATAGAATCTGATAAAAGTATGAGGGGTGGCCCATCCTGCTGCATCGCACACTTCTTGGATCGGGGCCTCTGAAAGGAGGGCTCTAGAGGACGCCATGCCTCTGGTTAAATGAGCCCTCACGGCCAAAAATAAAGGCAAGCTGCGCACCTGATAGGCCATAGAGATAGCCTGAACGATCCAGTTACTGATGGTCTGTTTGGATGCGGGAAGCCCCTTCTTAGGCGACCCGAAGCACACCAGCAACTGGTCTGACTTCCGCCATGAAGAAGACCTCTGGACATAAATCTTGAGAGCTCTGTCAGGGCAGAGCAAATAAAGTCTTTCAAATGAAGTCTCTCCATCACGTGAGGTAGGGGATGAAAAGTCTGCAGTAACCGTAGGCCGTGCCACATTCGATGGCACTTTAGGCACATCTGCCTGCCTGGGATGCAAGATAGCCTTAATATCGCCTGGAGCAAATTCCAGGCACCCGTAAGGTATAGAAAAGGTCTGAAGATCTCCTACTCTCCTCAGAGAAGTAATGGCTAATAAAAAAGCTACCTTGAGGGAACGGTTCTTGGCCTCAGCCGACTCCTGAGGTTCGAAGGCTAATGAACGCGATGGAAACTAAACAATGAAATTACACTTTAAATGAATTTTTTCCAAAGATGTTTTCTGTCATTT
Source organism: Squalius cephalus (assembly GCF_949319135.1). Taxonomy (NCBI): domain Eukaryota; kingdom Metazoa; phylum Chordata; class Actinopteri; order Cypriniformes; family Leuciscidae; genus Squalius; species Squalius cephalus. The sequence goes on from NC_137137.1 coordinate 7,835,578, forward strand.
TAGGTAGTTTTTTTTTTCACGCTGATGTAAATTTAAGTGTTCGTTTTTTTAAATAAGTTTGGTCTTTAGTTGGTTATTTGATGCTATACAAACGTGAATGTGACGTCATGATTGACAGCTGTGATTGACAGCTTCTCTAAACGAAGTAGTCACTTAGGCAGCAATGGACTTTTTTGGCGATTTTCAGGAGGAGATTGGAGCTTCAGCTTTAATTTCTACATGTCCATAACTGTTTATTTCACACTGACATAATGAGTTGTTCTGCAGTGAACTGTACCAACGGTTTCTGCAAGAGTGAGGGCAGGACCTTAATATCGCGGCTTTACTTCCTGCTCATTATTGCGCAGACTCTGGTCCCGCGCTCACTACTGCACAGAAGCAGGTCCCAAATCTGCGCAAGATGTCAGCGCCATATTAGGACTTTGGCGGCTTCAGTTTTCACCAATGGAAGAGAATGAAGGGGCGTCGTCCATCTTTTTTTACAGTCTATGATTTAGATAGGACACCACTGACATATTGTCTGTTCTCACAAGAACGGGGTGACCATTGAGGTCTGGCAGGAAACTCATCTGAGCTCAGAAAATCACCAACATCTCTAGACAATTTATGTGCCAGGAAGAATGATGGTCCTGCCATAGACCTCATGTAAAGCAGCCGTTCATGACCGCGCCCCAGCCTGTGAGGGGTGGTTTGGCACCCTGATTTAGCACCCTGGTACCCTTAAGCCTCAGCGGAGCTAGAGCTGTATCCATGCATTTGGTGAAAGTGTGAGGGGAGAGAGCTAGGCCGAATGGAAGAACACAATATTGTAACGCTTCGCCCCCTAAAGCGAACCTCAGGAACTTTCTGTGAGATGGAAGCATGGATATCTGGAAGTATGTGTCCTTCAGATCTCTAGTGACAAACCAATCCTTGGATTTGATTTGGCTCACAATGGTGGAAATAGTGAGCATCATGAACCTGAATCTCCTCAGAGACCGATTCAAGTGCCTTAGATCTAGAATTGGACGCAACCCCCCCAGGCTTCTTGAAAACTATGAAGTAGCGGCTGTAAAACCCGAACTGCCTGTCCGGCGTAGGAACACTGCCAACAGGGAGTTTACTTCTTGTTCCAATACCCTGCTGTGCATTGACTGCAATCCAAACCACACCGTTGAAATTCGGGTGGAATTTTCGGGTGGAAATGGAACTGCAGCCTGTACCCCTTCCCAAGGAGAAATAATCGGCAGGTTTTGCCATGCTTTGAAATATTCTACTAAGGGAATCAGCCTCTCGAGGCTCGTTCTCGATCCCCTGAAGCGGCTCTCCGGTTTGGTCGAAAACGATTCTCGATGTGTGGACACGAGCGCTGCCTGGCCGTAAGCCTGTAGAGGAGGAGCGAAAACTTCAGAGGTCTCCGCATAGCAATAGGACCTTACCCGAAGCTGTCTTCAAGAATATAACAGTCCTCAGATCGGTTTTCTTTTTGGAAAGTGTAACTAGGAGCTCAGCTCATAAAGTGCACAGGCAGCCCCCTCGAGAACTGCCCATGCATGCTCTGCTCCCAGATGATTATTTCATCTTTTTTAATTCCTCAGAATTAAATGCAGCCATAAAAACCAGACAAGTAAAACATGGTCTGAATGGAAGGCTGAAATATTTAGCTCAAAGTCAGAAAATATCCCACCATTTTAATTCATCAGAATTAAATACAGCCATAATAAACAGACAAGTGAAACATGGTCTGAATGGTAGGCTGAATTAAAATATTTAGCTCAAAGTCAGATAATATTCCACCATTTTAATTCATCAGAATTAAATGCACACATAAACACCAGACAAGTGAAAACCAGTCTGAATGGTAGGCTGAATAAAAATCAAAGTCCTCAAAAACTCCTCAAAGCCAGATAATATTTATACTGTACATGTATACCGGTCTCGTAATCTACAACCCGAGATACGAGCCGTTCATAATACATATCGGCTTTCTTCCCTCGAGAAGAAAGTCAATAGGCACGAGGCTGAAACACCCGAAAGCGCACAACTTTTTCTTTTGCTGTACGCTTTAAGATATTTCTCAATGAACAAAGCCAGCACCCTCAAGAGCTGACAGTATCACAGTATCACACACCGATCGCGTGCGTCACCTCCCGAAGTTTAACGTGGGCAGGAAGACACACGCTTTCAGCTGTGTTTATGGTAACAATCCAAGTTCCCACAGGACAAACAACACCAAATAGGACAGACAGTTGTACACAGATCGCTTGCTGAAGAGCAAAAAGCTAACTCTGTTGTGTGCCGGCGTCCCTTTGTAGCTTCCATGTATGCCGTCACGTTACATCATGACGCAACGCCAATCAGGATTGGAATAGTTTCATTAATGCTTAGGACGCGCTACGTTGGGGGCATTCCCCAAGTCCCGAGTTCCCTTGAAAGGGAGCTATGGTAATACACTATATCAGCACTAATGTTGGCTAGCAGGCGAGCAGAGCCAAACAGCTTTGCCCTTTGTTTACATCATAGAAATAACATAACTTTTATAATTGTAACTGTTAATAGAAAACTCAACTAGAAATAATAAAACATACTTATGAGTTGTGATCCATAAACAACAGATTGTCCCGACAAAGTGGGAACTGCTCCATTTCAGGAGAAGCTTTAATGCGTAGTCTGCATTGTACTCTCTTAGGTTCTGCAAGCTGTTCTCCGTAAAATTTGCAGCACACAGATAAGCGTTGATGTTAAAATATTCAGGAACAGTGTTTAAAATAAATTTTAACCTCTCTGTGTTCGTCAGCTTTAGGAAGGACAAACAAATGAGTTTTGGAAATGGGGTGAACAAAACAGCGTCTCTTTGACAGCGACAACATTGTCTTTTCTAATGCAGCTCCATCAGGCCTCGTCCCATTTTCTTGCGTTATTATTAAGGATATTATTTAAATAAGTAACATTGTGACTTCACAAGATCCGGAAAAAACGTCTTGTAGTCTAAACGAGTCGTATAGTTCTTGGAAATTGGATTCTGTTAAATAAAATATCTCCCTTTGAAGTGGACTTTGAACTTTGTAACCTTGCAGATCTTTTTTATGCTCAAACAGCAAAATTACACACTAACTAAAGTTGAAAAAGGGAAAAATCATAATAGGACCCCTTTAAGAGTGTAGTTCTCTTACACATTCTCACATTTACGTCGAGTTGTTTATGTTGTGCAAGTAATTTTTCAATGAGTATGTTTGTAGTGGTGATTTATGTCTCTATATGTTATTCATTTTTATCCCTCCTTCCCCTCTTCCTCTTGTTCTTTTTCTCTTAATATTTGCATTTTTATATTTTCTTATATCACAGTCACCTTCAGATCTGGTCTAAGGCCCTAAGGGTAATATCTGGCACACTCCATTTCTCTATTTATTTCTAGCAGAATGCTGAATAGGGCCGACCTGTATTCTGTAGATCTACATACACATGCATGTACTTTTCTCTCTGGTGTATATATTTGAAAAAGGGGCAGAGCATACTATCAATCACAGCCGTGTCAGTTTCTCTGGCAAAACTAACCTATTATCAGTCATGTCAACAGAGTGAAAAGCAAGGCCCCATTAGGGAGAAACAGGAGCAAAATGAAAGAATAATCAGAGAAAACAAGGGAAGGACAAAAGGTGGAAAAGAGGATGATGTATAAGAGAGTGAAAATGCAGCAAGGGGGAAAGGGTAAAGATGAAGAGGGAGAGAGAAATTGGGTCATTTGGAAACATGAAGTGGCTGAGTTGGCACCAAGCTGTTGTGAGTGCTGTGGTTGGTTAGTCCCCAGCTCAGGATTATCCCTGGAGAGGGACTAATTTAAACCCATGAGTGAAGAGTTTACAGACAGAGTATGCATTGTGATAAATACTGCATAACTGCACACTGCTACGTGAGAGTTATGTAACTTCAAAGCCACAAAAGAAACTTCCCACTCTGTTATTTATTTTCCTCGACCCTGAAAAGTCCCGCAGTGAGAGCAAAATATCTTCATAATTCTGGACCCATGCATCAATCCAAATAACAAATGATAATTAACACATTTTCTATTAAAATAATTATAGCGCTGTTCTTTGTAAACAGTATTGCTCTTGCAACATTTTCAAGAATAAATCATTTGTAATCTGTCTGAATTAATAAACTCTCTTTTATTGCATCGATCTAGTGATAAATTACCTGTTATTTCAAAGAGTCACACTGATCAATTGAATATCCTAATTATGATTGTTTAACTACCAAAGTGTCAATATCTGTATTTTTAATTAGAGCTGTTGATGTTTGTGAACAACTTTTTGAGCGAATCTGATTCACTCATAATATACTCACTCACTTGTTTGCCTCCTACTGGTATAATGCTGATCCATGAATCAGCTCAAATGATGAATGATTAGTTGATTGATAACATGGATTTCATATTTTTATTTCATATTTTAATATTAATATTTGTATTATTTTATTAATGTAATCTTTTGACAATTTAAAAAAAAATGCAAATAGTCCATGTATTGGTATAAATCTCTAATTTTTCAGTAGTTCATTAAACATGTATAGTATACATTACACTTCAAGGTTCAATGAGGATCTAAATAGCCCCGCCCCTTTTCAGCACTACGCTCGTTGTGTTTTGTCTTCTGTTTTTCCACAGCATGAAGTTAAGATCTTATTGATTTATGAATGATCCGCTTGTTTTATATCTTCCCGCTCTACTGATATTTGTTACAGCATCCGTTTCAAACATTACAAGTAAATCCACTTCACTAGCTACCGTAAGTTCTACCTTAAAAACCTAAGATGAAAGACAAAATTCTAAAGATGGCTCCTCTTGTTTCTCTGGTGCATAAGTTCTATAGAACCCTGGGTTCCTGATTGGATTTTGAAGATTCCTTTCAAATTGTCAGATTAAAAAAAAAAAAAAATTCCACAAATATTTTATATAGGCCTAAGGAGAAAAGTCTTAAATAATTGCATAATACTTTCATGTTTAATGGGTTATTTAAAAATATATTTATTTTAAATTATTTAAAAGTATGTTTTTGAGCGGTTTAATCCATAAACTGAAATTAAAATTGAATTAAAACTAAATCCATTAAATGGTGCCATAATGGGAACCCCTAAAAGGGGAAGCGCCTGATAGAAAACTTTAACCTTTTATAAAAACCTTTCTTCTAAGAGTGCATGAAACATTTAAAAATGGTTTTGAATAGCATGACACCATGCATGCCGTATATTTCACGTCATGTCAATTAGCCAAATGTTGTACCTCACAGATACACGGATAGTTCAAACCCTTTGCTAATTGAATCATGGCTTGACCAATCTATCATAATCCTTCTTTGAAGTTTTTCAAGACGTGTGCAATGCATCATCAACAAACCACTTATGCTTCCATTTGGAACGCTGTTGATGAGTTATGACTGTTGTTGCATCCCACACAGTGCTTTCAGAGTGTGTTTTGTGAGGCAGTTGGGTAACTGGAAACTAGCTTGTCTCCCCCACAGCTGAAGAGAAAAGTCATGTCTGTTGAACTGAGGAAAGAGAGAATTTGGCACAGCAGTGCTTACTGGCTGTCAGGACTACAGATGAGACTGACAGAGGGCTAATAGGACCTGCCTGTCTATTATGAAAGAGAAAAAAGGAGGGAGAAATGCACAAGCGGACATTCAAAGAGTCTCAAATGGACAGGCACTGTTATACTTTATCAGTATGTGAAGGTGAACGATGACAGAGGTCGATTCTTCTGAGATGGAAAAACGGGAAACTAATGGGACGGTCTGTGTATAAATAAAACAGATTAATGTTGGCATGAAAATTTCCTAAATGCATGTTATTGATGTTATTGTGAACAATTCATACACTTGAATGTAAGTCACAATACAGAAAAGATGTCGCTACTTCCATTTCATCACAACTTTTACTATATTAACATAAAAAAAAACAAGTCTTAAATTCAGCTAATTAAAGGAAACCCTTGCTCGAATATCTAAATGTACTCTGTGTGTAATGTGTAAACTTAACACAAACCTTTTAATGTCTGACATAAATTCTTTTTTTTACCTTTATAGGGCTGAGCGAATATGGGTAGAACTCTTTACTGCCCTAGTACTTCAGAAGTCCCTCTTAAAAGTATACATGTTAATTAAATTTCTTAATATTCGCTCACTGACACGGTCACCACCTACTGCTGTAACTTGCAGCATGAGTCAACAGCTGCATCTGAAATTGCATACTCTCTGACTAGGTAATTCTTCTGAATAAGTAATTACTTCGTGACCGTTAAAAAAGTTTGTTATATATAGTATGAATGTGTGTAGTGTGAATATAATCTGGATGTACTACATCAGCTATGTTTTTATTGTCATGTGAAATACCAGCATCAGTTGCATCTCTTCAATGCCATTGGCCTCATGGGATAGTAAAGTGTAATTTAATGCTCACTTCAGGATTTTGCCAGAAGTAGAAAGTCATCTTGTTACTACACAGACAGTTTTATGAATACTGTGAATTCGTACGTCTTGGGATTATGTGTGTAACCCTGGTTACTTGAGAAAAGGAAAGAGATGCTGCGTCAGTTACTGAAGCTATGAGGAAGCTATAACATTGGCCAATGCAGAGCGACGACGTTGCAAGGCGCATGAGAACAATTCTTCAGATAAGTATTGTTTGAAGGAAGACACGCAGGTATGCCCAAAGCATGGCAACACAATGCAGCGTCTTGTTCCCTATGGAACCGGGCCTACAGAACGCTACAAGACGTTCCTATTCAAGGGAACTCAATGCTGCGTCAGTTATTGACATCTGTCCAGACTGGAAGAAAGGAAGAAGAAAAGAATGAAAAAGGGGACTGGAGCTTGGGCAGTAGCCAAGCTCAATCACTTTTCCAATCAATCCTCTTTTTTCGCTGCGTTCACAGCCTTCAGATCTGTGTGCGGCTTTCTACTATCATGGCGCATTTCCCCCCCACTCCTTGAAGTGAGAGCTCGCCTTCTGCTCTTCTCTCTAGGAACTTGTTCCTGGTAAGGGCGCAGATGATTCAGACCTGAACCTGGTGAGGGATATACTTCCCAAAGATGGCCGACTACGTTCTCGCCTCTCTAAACCTGTCCACCACCATCTCAACGGCAGTACCAAAAAGTCCAGAGGGCGAGACGGGGGCATCAAGGAGAACAGCTTTATCACACTCCTTGATGCCTGACAAATTAAGCCACAGATTAGAGGGCTGCATTAGGATTGATTCGCCCGGGGCCCGCGGGACCCAACGCAAATCTCGCGGGAGCGGGCAGTTTGAACTTTGCTGCGGGCGGGAATGGGCGGCTAAAAAAAAAACACTGCGGGATCGGGAGGTAGCCTAGCGACATGATGGAGATGTCAATAATGGCTCTTTTCCACTACACAGCTCGCCTCGGCTCGGCTCGACTCGACTCGCCTTTGTTTGGTTTTCCACTGTGTAAAAGTTGTAACTGTATCTGCTTGCAGGTACTTTTTTTCATACCACCTCCGGCGAGGTTCTGGGCGAGCTGAGGCGATACTAAAATGTGACGTGAAAACACGGCAGACTGCTGATTGTTCAGAGAGAATCATTACTATTCACTGCGTCATCATTGCACGAGCCAGATGGAATATCCTGAATAAAAAACAGCAAAAACGAAAACAAAACCATCCAAAAACAGCATACACTCGATTTCCTCCATTGTCCTGTGTGTATGTGTCCAGAATACATGCCGGCCAGGGAAACGAAACAAACAACCCCATGAATCTCTTTAATAATAGCAATACAAATATGTGTTCTCCTGCGGGACGGGAGAAGACACAAAATCAATGCATCTCTATTATTGTGCGGGAATAAATTCTCAGAGTTTTGCGGGTGCGGGCGGGAGTGGACATACATATTGCGGGAGCGGGCGGAAGTGTAACACATACGTTGCGGGAGTGGGCGGTAATGGTCAGAAATTCGGTGGGCGCGGGCGGGAGCGGGATGAAGAAAACAGTCCCGCGCAGGGCTCTACCACAGATGTCTCAATCTGTAGTCCCCAGGGGAAAGATAATTTGCTTTCTCCTTTCCACCCAAGGCATCCTTCTATAACCCTGTTCATCCAGCCCCTCTACATTAGAATAACTCAAAGCCGAATGAACCGTGCGAGTAGAGTATGGATGTCTCCATGAATCTGACACCTCAGTGTGCAGGTATCGTTCATATAAGCGATCATCTGCAGTCTTGCATTTCAAACCGGACACATTCAGGCTTACTCGGGCTGTGGCATGAAGTGACATGAATTTGTCTTTTGCGTTTAACCCATCCAAGTTAGTGCATACACATTAGGAGCAGTGAGTAGTTAACACACACTCGGAGCAGTGAACCAGTTAACAGTGAACACTGAGAACTGAACCCGCAACCTTTAGGTTACAAGTCCAACTCTCTAACCACTGCTGCCCACAAGCTCCACTGGCTCATTGTGTTTGTATCTTTTAGATATATACATCTCTAACACCATGTCTTTTTTGTCAGAATCATAGGCGAGCAATTCGTCCTTGTTTTTCGCAGAAGAAGCCACTGAGTTTCCACAATGGAGCCAGCGGCATCAAGACAATGGAGTCCACAATCGCAGCCTGTGCGCTGCCTCTGGAAACGTGGGGCTAGAGCCACGGGGCTCAGCGGCTTGACTCTCTTCTCTCATGAAGAGAGCCAGCCGGGAGTGGAGCTTTCTCGGTGAGAAATCAAAGCAATAAATGTATCCAACCCCCTTGAGGGCTGAATGTGCATGCTCCGCTCCCAGACAGATAACACACAGCTCGTGACCATTGCTAGGCGTTATAAAACGAAGGCATGGAGGGACACACTGTTTGAATTGTCTGCTCGCTATTATTCTGCTTACCTTCTCCTTTCTTTACACACACTGCTATCTTCACACAGCACACAAAGAAGCGGCTTCCTGAAGACAAATATGCTGATGATGTGTTACCAGGCACCTTTCTTATACACTGGGGCACCTTGCGACCTCATCGCACTGTGTTGGCTAATGAATGGTTTGATGTTACACGTGCCTCAGACACTGGGTGCCACGAGGACGCACTTCAAGTGTGTCATTAACTGACACAACGTAGAGTTCCCTCGAAAGGGATCTACTCTTTTCACATACTGTTTGTCGCCTAGTATAATAATAATAATTCTTCATTTTTATTTGTATTGCGCCTTTCTCAAACTCAAAGCACTAGCATATAGTACAGTATGTGATTTGGGATGCATCCAGGGCTTGACATTAACTTTTTTGCTCACTAGCCAATGTGGCTAGTGGTTTTCCAAAGTTACTAGCCACACAGCATTTTTACTAGCCACATTTTTGTTGTTGTGAAATTACCTGATAAAAGTTGACTATGGCGTGCTAAAATTTACTTGAACTAGATTTACAACCCTTTTAAATGTAAAACCACTGTACACACCCAAATCAAGACTACATAAATATATAACAATACAGGTCATTATCATTAGCTCTGATAAGGTTGTGTGTAAAGCTCCTTTTTTTAAATAAAACCATGTATTATGTATTATATGTTGCCACATAGCTCCACCGGCATACGACTAACTCCAGCAGGGCAGCTAGCTGTCTCTTCTTTCTGTGTTGTCGGTCACTAGCGCGCAAGGCAACACTGTGTGCATGTAATACTCATTAGGGCTGTCAAAATTGCTCAAAAATGACGTTCGAATATTCCCTCTAAAAAAAAAAAAAAAAAAAACATTAGTAGGCAATAGGCTAAACACATAGCCTATTGCCTATTCGAACTATTCGAACATCTGGTTGCGCATTTTGTCAATGACGCGCGCTTACGTCAATAACAGGACAAATGAATAGAAAGAGACATAACTACTTGTATAGGTAGTTTATTTAAGTTTCAACATATTTGACAACGTATTACCTACACAAAAAAAAAGTAAATCAACTTTCTCTCGCTCGCCCTCACCCTGCTGCGTTCACGCCGGACACGAATAGCGCGTGTGATTTCAATGTAAAGACGCGTTTATGCGCGTCTGGAGGTCTTGCGGCGCGAATGAGGCGTCACGCTCTCTGCACATAACGGTTTAAAGGAACAACAACAATAAGCAAATGTTGAGTGCTGATCAAGAGTTTTGTGCAAGCAATTTAAGGTCGCGACTTATATAGCAGGCTTCATTCAGTGATTGAAACAAATATTATTAACATTAATTGAAGTTTTACAGTATATAGAACCTACATTGAACGCTCCGAGTGAGCTGTGCTGTGGTAAACATGGAACTTTTCCTTGACATGAAATGGTAAATAATCAAACCAGTGGAAGCCTGCAGTGCATGAAACTGCTGTATCTAACCTACCTTATTCATGCAATATCTATTCAGTCAGTACAGTAGCCTACACTTTAGTAATGTTTCTGTTTAATGTGTCAACGCTTCTTCCTGTTACCTGTCCCTGATCCCTCAGGCAGCGCGCCCACTCGCAAAGCAGACAGCGGCGCCTCTGCTACCGCGGGTGTGTTTTTCCACATTCGAATATTCATTTTCACCTTCGAAATTCTGTTTTTTAAAACTATTCGAATTTAGAATATTCGTTGACAGCCCTAATACTCACGGGAGTTGTAGTGTTGTAGTGTCGTAGTGTCACACTTATTTCAGATGCCTTTTGAAAAGACTACAATTATTCAACCCGCCAAAGTGGCTAGTTGGAGTGACTATGTTACCCGCCACGAGCAAAATCCACCCGCATTTGGCGGGTTGGCGGGTGTTAATGTCAAGCCCTGGATGCATCCAAAGATTTGATCAAGTGGTGTTCACTAGATTTCATATAGGTCATACGAGATTGACTGCTTTTCTGCTTAAGATCCCCCGTTCCATTTTATTCCTTTACATATTTTATTGGACCTTTCCGCTTTTAATTCAAGTACACAACATTTTTGGTAGTAAGCTCTCTTAAAGGATTAGTTCACCCCAAAATGAAAATTTCCTAATAATTTACTCACCCCAATGGCATCCAAGATATCCATGTCTTTCTTTCCTCAGTGGGAGAGAATTATGTTTTTTATGTTAATATTTTTCTTCTAACAATGGACTTCATTGGTTACCATCGTTTTTAAGTCCAAATCAATGCAGTTTCAAAAGTCTTTGAAGTGTTTAAACGGGCTGTACGCGATCACAGCTGAAGAATAGGTTGTTATCTAGCGAACCGATAGGTCATTTTCAAAATTGTTTTATAATTTATAGACTTTTTACCTTCAATAGTTCGGATTGAGCTGATCAACAAACGGACAGGGAACTACATCATCACGTTGAAAGGTCACGCCGGCGCCTACTTCATCATTGCAACTTTGGCCCCGCCCACTGGCATGTTAGAGGAGAGAAGAGCACCGGATCATTCACTGGACTAAAAATAACATTACCTTCCAAAGTATCTTAATGCTAGGAATATGGTTATTTATTTTCAACAATGTGAATGTCTAAGTTGAGCATTATTTATTTGTATTCGCTACATTTCACTGTGGATTGTTTGGTAAATCAGTCGTGACTTCGGCGCAGGCTTTGGAAACAGACTTTTATGATATGGACTTGACAGTAATGTGACCTGTGTTACTTCTAATGCCTGATCTGTGACCAGTGATTTCTGATTTCTTTGCCTATGTGTCAGTGAATCAAACCAGTGACTAAACGGTCAACTTCACATGTTTTCTCTTAGTAGGATGAAAATTATCTCTTATTTATACTGATTAAATAATATATAGAAAGTGACCAGAGAACGCTCCCTTTACAATCGATGGAGCTGTCAATCAAACAGTGCAAGTTTATCAGTAACTGAGTTCTGGACTCTCACCAAAACTCCTGTTATAACAAACCTTATATCTATAGTATTTGGTTATAATCAACAAATCTCTTATTTACATTGTGTTTGCACTGTTAGTTATGATGAAAGCATTTGTTAGTGTGCAGAAATCAAGTTGCAAAGATGAGATCACTGCATTCATGCACTCAACATGTCTGTGATCAGCTACAATGCTCATCACTGCAACCTTTCATGACACTAAATATAATGCTATAGATCTAAATATAATGCTATAATAACCAATTTTCACGATTAGTTAACCTTGAGAGCTGTTATAGTAAAAACATGCTGAAAGTTTTCGAGAGTTCCACATGTAAAGCTAGCTATTTCATATGCAAAAATGTTAGCCAATCTCAGCAGTGGGCGTTTACACTTAAGTCTCACAACAGGTGAACACGACACGCCCCTTCAAACAGAGCGTTCAAATCTGTTGGCTAAAATCAAAGGTAGGAAAATGCCTTTTATTTCTAAATTATGACAATTTTGATGTAAAAATCATACTATCATTATAAGTGCACGTTAGGAAACATTGTAAAACAATGAAACAATGCAGTACAGTACATGACCCCTTTAAAATCTACAACCTCTACTTTGAATGCATCAAGTTTATAAATCAGTGAACAAACCTAGACTAGTCATTTTGTCAAACAGAATCAAAAGTTTGGTAATCGAGCATGATTACATTTGTCATGTCACTCAAGACTCCCACCCGGCCTCCCTTAGAAAAGAGTGGGCAAGCTTGTACGTTTAAAGACAGAGACATATGTGCAAGGGCAACTGTAGAACATCCATCTATTCTCATCCCAGTGTATTAGGAGAAAATATATATATATACACACACAAGATATATACACACAAGATATATCTGTGCGAGAACCCTTTTCAGTTTGTGTATGTAAATCAAGGTGAATTCTTTCTGTCCCATGCTAATGTAGAAACTAGCTCGGCCATAGCATTTGTAATGGGAGATGACAGGTTATTTGTACTGGTGTATCAGCCAGTGATTATTACTTATCTATGCGGTAAGAGAGAGTCAATGCACCATCATCGTGTTTGTGCGTATGCGGCTCTTTCCAGTATGCTCATTTACCTTCTGTCTTTAACATATTCTGCGAATATTGATGAATATGCACCGGATATAAATTACAAACACATAGGCAAATTATCTTTTAAATGAGAGACAATCGCTTTGCTTCAGCAGATCCATCCTTTATTGTTTGGTTTTCTAATGTCAGACAGCAAAAATAGATTTTCATACATAATTCATTATTAACACACTCTATTATTTTGTATTTATGTATGTGCATTTATCACTGCAGTGTTGGATTTCTGCGATGAGTCATACTCAAGCATTTATTACTGTATACTAGGGATTTTAGAAACACGTTTGAATGCTCTAATATCCATGTTATGGTACCTGCGACATGAGACATAGCCCATTGCACAATTGTACTGAGATTGTGACAGTTGACCTTCATGTGACAAGGTGACCTTCGGCTCACCACTTTCAGCTCAAAAGCAGCAGTGTTTTTCTAATTGCTAATTATTTTTGCAGACGCATTACTAAATTGGTTTCAGCGGTGCACAAATTAGCGCCTATGCCAAAAAAACGTAGGGTTCAGACATATCATCTCTCAGTTCGCTAGCGTTTGTAGAATAAAGTGTTTTTCCTTTTTTTTGGCATAACTGCTAAGCGTCATCTTTCTTGTCCCTTCCTTACCCTTCTATGAGTTCGTCATGTTCTGAGTTTGTTTTCGTTCCTCAGCAAGATTTCTTCTAAACTGTGCCAAGATATGCCATAGTCTGTTATAAAACACCATCTGCAATAAACATGAATTTTTTTTTTTTTTTTTTTACAAATGTCCAGTTGTAAACAGTGTAGTACACTACATTTTTGAGTTAGCTATTTGTTTAAGGGTGGTATTGGTATAGGATTAAATGCTTTAATAAAGTAAAATAATCAGCCAAATAAAACACTTTGTTTTGGGTGCAGAGTGGGCTATACGTTGTGATGACAGGAACTTTCTAAAACTGCAGAATGATTTTCATGAAACACATTTTTCTGACAGAACTCCTGAGGAGGCAGAACAGTAAAATATGAGTATATCTCTAGCATATCTCAGCACCAACTGGTCACGTACAAGGTCCCATGATGCTTTTTTTTCTCATTGTTTCCATAGTCAGTGCTACAGCAAAGCTTTGATGATGGTGGTTTTTGTGCAGTTTTTCTGTTAGAATAGATACTTTTTCCTGACTAAACATTCTTCTGCTTTTTCTTTACCAGCATTCAAAATGTTTTTTCTTCTTTGTGGATATAATTATATATTGATTATTTATATTTTTATATATATATATATATATATATATATATATATATATATATATATATATATATATATATATATATATATATATATATATATATATATAGGATTTATGATTAATAATATTAAAGTCCCCCTGTGGTGAAAATCAGCTTTTTAATGTTGTTTAGGCTATATGTTTATGTGGCGTTTTTAATATGCTTTAAGACAAACCATGTGCAAATTCATGTCAACACAATTGCTGAGTATTTTCTCCTTAAAACTGCAGTGAAAAAAAAAACTGTCTCAAACCCGCGGTTTGAGATCGCTGGTGTCTGTGACGTCACAAACTACCTTGTAACCAATCACGTCAACATGCCGGCGGGCTTTAGCATATTATTAACAGTGAACTACCGTAGCAGGGGAGTCTCAAGAGGAGCCAGGTTATCCCGGTATATTTTTCTGTTGATATGAAACATCTGGTAGATTTAGCGATATGGCGGATGTATGAAGTATATTAAGTTATGATGTTATGATGCCCTAAATGCCTTTCTCCACTGACGTTCTGATTTGTTCAAAGCATTTCTAAGGATGCTGGTTTTTAGAAGGCAGCTGTCTGACTCTGAGGTGGCGAACGGGAACATGGTTTGTGTAACATTAGCAATAAAATGGTTAGTTATTTGATAACGTAGTCAAGCAAAAGGCTAATCATATTAATTACCGTTATGTGTCCAACGTTGTAAAGAGCGACACCATTGTGCAGCGTTTACCTCAGTAAACTGACAGTGAATCAATGAGCTGGCCTGAGTGAGTGGAGGTGGGGCTAATTTGAATATTCATGGTTCTGCGTATACTAAATGAGGCAAGGGTGTAGAGATACATTCAAGCTATTTTAAGGATTTTTTTTCACAGGTATTTTTTTTTTAAATGTTATTTTGGTGATTGGAGTTTTATAGGAGTTTCAAGGGATAAGATTGTTGACTTCAGTGGGACTTTGTTTTCACATGGATTAGTTCAATTACACAAATGTGTTTTTGTTTTTTTGTCTATTGGTTACAAACACCTAGTTTAAACGAAATTAGAACTGTGAATTTGATCCTGCAAGCTAAAATGTATAATCATTTAAATTTTAATAAAAATTATGATAATGTAATAATTTCTTATAATAATATTTTAATATCATCATATTGTTGTTTAAACAACTCAACACAATAAAATCACTCAGGCAAACAAACATTTCATGAATTATCTTTTTGTTTCATAATTGCTTTACCGAAAATTTTCAACTCGAGAACCGAATCATTACGATTCATTCAAAAAACAAATCATTTAGTCCTAGACTGTGTCCGAAATCGCATACTCTCTTGAGTAGGTACTTATTTTGAATAAGTAATTACCACATGACTGCTAAAAAATATGTTCTATATTATGAATGTGTAGTATGACTGTAATCTGGACGTACTACATTCGCCATGTTGTCATTATCATGTGACCTACCAGTGTTAGTTGCGTTGCTTCACTGCCATTCATAAATCCTCTCCCATGGCCTCATGGGATAGTAAAGTGTCCATTATATGCACAATTCAGAATTTATGAGTACTGTGAAATTGAACATACTTCTTTTGTCACATATTGTTTTTCGCTCTACTATATGCGATTTCGGATGCAGCCTTTCTGAACATCATGGTGAGGTGAATAATGTCAGAATATAAAATGTTTGTTTTTAGGTTAACTATTCCTTTAAGATAATATGGCTATACAGAAAGTGACTTCAAAAAAATATTCACTTGAGTAGAATTCCGTGACAACTAGCCCCGGCGTTCTGTAACTTCTCTGCAGTTCTTTCTTGATCTTATCTTTTTACAAACTCACTATGGCTTTTTTCTTTCACATACATCCTCCGTTTCTCTCTATCTCTCTCTCTCTCATCTCAGAGCACTCTCTCATTGTTAAATCTCAGCAGTACTGTGAGAGTGGCAGATCAGTGAACACGGTGCGCAGAGAATTTATAGAAAACGTCACAACCGAGGCACGAGAGAGAGAGAGTAGTGAGAGGGGAGGGAGAGTGTGAGAGGAGGACAGAGAACGAGGGAGGGTATATTGATACAAAACGACGGTGGTTTCTCTTCAGTGTGTGTGAGAGAGACCATGAGTGGAGACAAGATGGAGTGCTGGAACAGATGAAGACTGTCATTGGGTGAGTGTGTATGTGTGAATATGTGTCTGAATGCCTTTGTTTTTGTCCACTTGATAATGCAGGTTTGTGTATCAGCTTGACCACCTGTTAGTGTGTGTGTGTCTGTGTCCACATGCGCATGCACACATCTGCGTGTCTGCTAGTGATTGTATGTTGCCTGCAGGTGTATTTTTATATGAGTGTACATTGGAACACATTTCTGTGTGTATGTGTGTGTTTATAAGTCACTGTGCACTAGTAGCTGTGTTTATCTGCACTTCTGCTTAACTCTGCGTATGATGTGTGTCTGTTTGTTCTCGCCAACATGTGTATGTTAATGCAGCCTGACAGCCTTTGTGTGCACGTGACAGTGTTTTTTGTATCTTACTAGCCTCATGCGTTGAAATAACCATAGATAGACATCTGTATGTGCAAAGCACAAATATTATTGTTGATGTTTTTTGTGCAACACTTCAATTTTAGTCAAATAATTAAAGAGGCGAAGTAAAACTGTGTAGTACATTGTGTGTTTGATATTTTAGACTTACAATAACATTCATTAGTGTGGCATTGCCAGCTATCACACAAAACAGAAAGGGAAAAAAACTTTGTTTTGCCTCAAAACAGTGCCATTTTATCTCGCTTATTCTATTTTTGGCTTGTTAGACGGTCTAGTTCATGAGACAAGAATTTTACGAACTACAGGGAAAGATGTGAAAAACAGAGATTGAAAGGGAATGTGTGAGACAGAGATAGATCGCACAGAAGAGGACTCGTATGAAACAGACTCTATATCTCTGTCCTTAGGGAAGTAGTGTAATCAAAACAGCCGCATTACTGGTAATGAAAGATATTATCAGCACAAAGTCTGTCACACGTCTTTATCTGTCTGGATCAGGGGCTGTGGGGCATTCTTCTGTTTCACTTGTGTCACACCAAATATTTCATTTCAGTTTTGCTTAGGACAAAAATTGGCACCACAAAATTGGTTGGAATTGTGTTAAATGATAAAACATATTTTGAATTAAAGACATACTTCACCCAAAAAATTATTTACTCATCCTCATGTCTTTCATGTCTTATGTTCTTTTTTTAGAACATAAAAACGATATTTAGCAGACTGTCCAAGCTGCTTTTTTCCCCACAATGAAATTCTAGGGAAATTACCAATATTATAAAAAAAAATTTTTACATTTATTTTAAAGGAAATGAATACGGTAATTTACTATTTTTGGCAATTAACTAAGGGTAATTAACTATTTTGCTTTATTTTATTTTTAAAAGTTTAATTTTACATTTGTTTTAAAGGAAGAGGGAAATTACCATTTACATTTTTTTAAGTTCATTTATTTATTTATTAATTTTTTTAGGTTTAATTTTTTTAACCCATTATTCCTTATGCTTTAAGCATAAAGCTCACTCTCTCACAATCTCCACAGTTCTTTCCAGTGGTCCCGATGAGCGTCTCCAAACCACCTCCGCCCCAATCCCATTTCCCCCCCAGCAACCCTTCCTCCCATCTCTCCCTGCCTCCATCCTCCTCTTCCTCCCTCTCTCCCTCCTCCCCTCCTTCCGCTGCGGGTCCCCCCAGCCCCGCTGTGCCTCCCCCTCCCTCCCCGGTGAAGATCTCCATGCAGGAGCACTTTGCCATCAATGTGTGCCCCGGCCCCATCCTCCCCATCCCACAGATCTCAGACTTCTTCCCTCGTTTCCACGACTTCCCCATCACCCCCCTTCCTCCCCGGGAGAAGCAGATTTTAAAGGACAAAGACAAGGACGGAGACGGGGACGGAGAGAAAGACCACAAGAGGGAGAGAGAGAGAGAGGAGAATGGAGAGTTCGTCGACTCGGATGACGATGACAGTGAGTTTGCCTCGTGGCTAGTGACTGTTTCACGTTTGTATCCCTTTGCACGTGTATTTTACGCTCCGCTCTTCTTCTAAGTAATCATTTTGCAGATGCATTTTTCACAAAGCTACTGACACCCCTCTGGAACGACCTGAGGGTTAAGTGCTTCTCTCAAGGACACAATGGTAATAATACCTGGAGGAGTCCTTGTTGGCTTCGAACCTACAACCTGTGTCATTACTAGCCCAAATCTTTAACCACTAGACCACATCAGCCCAGTCACTTGCTTTCATTGCATGCTTCTCTATTACATAACTCCCCACATAGATAAATCCATTGACATTTCTTGTTCTGGATTCTCTTTGTTTGACTGACTGATTTTATTCACCAGTAAGCAGCCAATGAGGCATGTGCTCTTCCCATCTGCCTGGACCTGCATCTCACACTGTTCAGTATTGATTGCTTTGTGTGGTGTTGGCCGGATTGGTGTGAGTGTGTGAGATAACTGAGGTACGCGATCGGAGTGTTAAATACTTCATTAGTCTCTGTAATGGTGCATAAACATTACAAGCCCTCTGTATGTGCACAGCCCTGATTAGGTCGTTACAGGCAAGACTGGTTCCCTGCTTAGTCGTTTGGGTTGTTATAGACCTCTATTTTTGCTAATGTGCGTGCAAGATATTAAGTTATTCTTATTTTTTTTCTTATTTTTTTTTCAGCCTACCTGGGAACTCTGGAGTTCAACCTGCTATTTGACCAAGACAATAACTGCTTGCACTGCACCATCCACAAGGCCAAGGTAGGTTTACACACACACAAACACTACTGGGTGTTTGTTCAACTATAGGCATTGTTGGGCTTGTGCACTTTTAAAAATAAACTCTCTTAAAGCACATTCACACTCTCACTCGTCTCACTCTCAGTCTTAAAGTTTACTTTTTTGTTCTATTCTTACGAATCTAATGAATTTTTTCACCAAATCTCCAATGATGTATTGTGTTGTGGATATTACATTTGAAACATTAAAAAATAGACTCCTGTCTTGCTATGGCAAATTTTGTAGCCAGCAAGCATTGTACAGTATGTTTTTGTTCGCTTTGCACCATATGGCAAATTTGCTCACAATAAAAAGGAAATTACACACAATAAAAAGATGCTGATTACAAATTATATTTTTATATTTCAACTTAATTTTTCCTCACAACGCAAACAAGTGCTTTTGAAAAACCTCAAGTGAAATAAGCCGAAAACCGAGCTGTGGTTAAAATGAATTGGAAACTGAGGGGCAGTAATAATTTAGTTTCACAGATTAGTTCACATTTTTTAGATTATAATGCAGTAGTTGTAGAATGTAATAATGTATATTTTAGTCTTGGTCTGGTAAAAGAGTAGAAAAAAAAGAGTAGAATAATAAATAATAAAACAAAAAGAAAAAAGTTTAAATCAAAAATTGGAACATAAAATTGCCTTTAGATGAAGAAACCCTTTTGCACAATTGACATTTTGTGGCATTTAGTCTTTGCTAGGGTACTTCTTATAATTGTAATTTTATATATATATATATATATATATATATATATATATATATATATATATATATATATATATTACTCATTATGCAACCATTTGCAAAATACTGTCCAATAAAATGCTGTCTTTAATGAGTATGGTCATACCATTACTATTAAACAGTGAATTTACTAAACACAAAATTTACTTGCATATAATGTGCCAAATGAAAATAAAATATTTTATTTCATGGTTTATCTTCAGTAAGCAAAAAACAAAAAAATAAACAAAAAAACTTAAGTTAAACAGTCTTGACTCTTATGTCACACGCGTCAGTGCGTTCAAGGATTCCCCTCTGGTCCAGACAGAGACAAAAGTGTGCATATTACTGGAAGGATATGATCTATTAACCTCTTACCCCATCAGGACATGTGTGCACATCTTGTGTGACATGAAGTCTATGTGCTTTTCTGTGTTTGTTTGTGCCCACAGGGACTGAAGGCCATGGACTCCAATGGACTGGCTGATCCATATGTGAAACTCCACCTCCTGCCTGGAGCAAGCAAGGTCACTGCAACCTTCTCACATGCACACAGCATGGTTAAACTCTCGCAGCACCATCAGCACAAGTTGTGATTCTCTGACACTCACATACACACAGTTCAACACTTTCATTGCACAAAACACACAGGCGTTATGTGCGCATGCATCGCCGGCAGGGCCGCCTGTGAGCACTGAAGCTGTTCATTTGAAGAACGTGTGGTGGAAACTGGTGGATTCAGTATGTGCTTCAGCACTGAATTATTCTCGCTTTCATTTCCTCTGCATGTATCAAAGGCATGGCGCTCTAATCTGTTCAAAGGAGGACAGGCTGAGACAGGAGCAGCCAGAAGCGTCCTGTCTTCTCTCCAGCGGTTTTTACTCTTCTCCATCCCTCCCGCGCTCTCGTCCAAATCTCTGCCACTATGTCTCTGTCTATCGCCACATGACCCACTTTGACCTTGGAATACCAACACAGTGTTGAGTGCAGGATGGGAGGGAGGGATGGAAAAGAGAGAGAGACAGATGAGGGGGGACAGCAGCAGGTGGTTGTCATGGAAACAGCACAGATTGTTACACGACTCACGTCAACAGAAAAGCGTATATATACAAGAGGGAAAGAGAAAGCGAGAAGCGTCATGTCTTGCGTATGCTTCCATGCGCCAGCCTGGTAAATATCGACCGCGAGGATTATACAGACACCTCTGGGCTTTTAAAAGGTGTGCGAGCCGGAGGTGATGGACGTGTATGCGTACGTCCACCCCTCAGACGTACAGACACGCATGCAAGTACGTGGGTGCGCAGGCATTTAAAGAGCTCTCCTTTTGCCCTTTTACACGCTTCATGGTTTCATTTGCATTCACATGTGATCTAATAAAGGAATAGTTCCTGAACAATTTGTCCTTTACTCACCCTCATTTCTTGCCGTATGACTTTCCTTCTTCTTTGAAAGATGAAAAGATCTGTTTTGTCCATGCAATGAAAGTGAATGGTGACCATGACTGCTTAGCACGATTTTCAGTAGTCACGTCTTAAATTTCAATCTGTTCCTCACATCAAGCGTTGTATGGCTTCAGAAGACTTGGAATATAGTGCAAAAGTACACTGCCCGTCCAAAAAAAGTCGCTGTTTCTATTTAAGTTGGCAAATGCTTAAGAGTCTATGACTGGATCATTATTGCTGTGATTATTATGTTTCTAGCATGTTATATGTTTGGCAACTGTTCTTCTAACCAGAATTGATGGAGTGTGTAGCTTTTCATTTCTTAAACAATCATGTAGGAAGACGCATCATGGCCATATTCTAGGATGACAAGGATGTCAAGATGCATCAGCTCAAATTGTGAAAGAATGGCTGGGAGGGAGCATGAAGAATCATTTTCACACATGAATTGGCCCCTCTGAGTCCAGACCTTAAATTCATTGTAAGTCTTTGGGATGTGGTGGAGGAGACTTTACAGAGTGCTGGACTCTTGCGTTGTCAATACAAGATATTGACCAAAAATTGATGCACCTGTTGATGGAAATAACTGTTGTGATGTTATTTCCATTCTTTCACACTTTGAGCCTGATGAATCTTGACATTGTAGGACATCGTGCTATTAGGATGTGAAGAGACTTTCAACCAGTATAACAAAAAAAAATTCTAGAACTAATCGCCTACCCTGCCTTTATTGCTTAACATTCTACTAGTTGTCAAGATAAATTAATTGCAACAGTTCTATCATAAATAAATTGAACACAGTACGAAGGAAAGAAAAATGTTCTCTTTTGAAACCACATGTCCAAGAATGTGAATGACAAGAGCACATAAATGCCATAATGTAAAATTAATAATTGTATGCAAATTTAAATGTGATCCATTTCCATTTACTTTTCCAACTAACACAAAATTGGCTCAAATTTCTGAGTACAAATGCACAGCGTTTGCATTTATTTGTGCAAAATTACATAAATTACATATACATTTTTGTCTTATATTGTGATCTCGCTTTACAATATATTTTTGTCCATACATTTTGGAGACATGTTCTTAAATATGACGCATATATAAAAAACATGCAAAGTCTTTAATCATCTCCTTATTTAATCATGTTGTATTAACCCAACTGTTCCACTATCTCGTATCTACTGAAGGTTCCCTCGGCACTCGTGCCTTTTCAGTGGTCCTTTGACTTATGCCAGGTACTAAAGCGAATTTGATGTGTGCGCCTGAAAAGGAAAGACATGGTTCTACGTCTAAATAAACTCAATTCTTGTTGAGAAAAAGGAGACTGAAACATCAATTGTGAATGTGGAGGCCAAGCTTAGGTCAGTCCACCCCTGGCTCCGCCCCTGGTATGAAACCAGACCTGTCCTTCGGGGGGTGCCGGGAACAGTTGCACTCGGACTTGGACCACAGTGTGAAAGCCCCCTAAAACTAAAGTGTTTTAAGTAATTAAAAAAATAATTAATTAATTAAATATAAATATTAGTTTAAACCTGTTTTAATTAAAATACTTAAACTAAACCTGAAATAAAATTAAAGCTATATATATATATATATATATATATATATATATATATATATATATATATATATAAAATATAAAAAAAATTATAATCTAAATCAATATATTAAAAAAATACTACAATAGCTAGTCTCCATCCACTTTCATTGTATGGAAAACAGCATCCTGAACATTCATCAAAACGTCTCCTTTTTTGTTTAACAGAAGAAAGTCTCACAGCTATAAGACGACATGGTGATGTGTTAGTTTTGCATGAACTATCCCTTTAACCAACTTCCTCTCATGCTGGCACTCCATCAGCATCCCATAAAAAGTGCAGGAAGCAGAAGGAAAAAAAAGCGAGAGGGAGAGATTGTGGGGCTGGTGAGTGGCCCCTTCTTAGTCGAGTGTATGTATGTGTGTGTCATCACACAGCATGGAGAATGAGATATCTGAGTCACACACTCTCTCCCAAGCTGCTGCTCTGGGAATCTCACTGCTCTGGGCCAGATGGAGGGAGGAAAGAGAGAGAGAGGGAGAGAGAGAAAAGAGGGATGAGAGAAGTGGAAGATGAGGATGAAATATTTAGAATAAAATGCGATAGCACCGATTTGGCAGGAGCAGAGAGAGACCGGTGAAACCATATGCTTTTGCAAAGATGAGATGTGAGTGAGGATGTTGGAGAGGAAGTAGATGGAAAACTAGCAGAGGTATTTAGCCATTTTTTTTGTCAATTGGATAAATGCTTTTAGGGCAAAACCAGATCATGAGTGATCAACTAATAATTAGTTTTTATGGCTAACACAGTATTTACTGTTTAAAGGACCATGTTTTTAGTCCAATTAACATCAATGAAGCTTACAGTCAACATGAAAATAAAGTTTACCCTATTTACTTTCTTAATGCACATTTCTAGTCTTATTGTGAATAATTCATCAATACACATTATTCCAAGGTAGAAATAAAGCTGTGAAATATGGGGTCAGTGAAACGGCTTCTCAAACAAGAAAAAATGTAGGTAGACAGTTTGTCCCGCCCTCACTCCAGTAAACACGTCATCAGAGAAGCGATGTCACTTCAAGAGGGAGGGGAGGATATTTTGATTAAAGATAACAAGGGCCCATCAATTAAAAAATAAATAAATAATGATGTGCACAGATAAATCATTTATAATAAATACTACAATATTCCATAGAAAATAAGAATGGTCCATTTTGATTTCATGGTGACTTTAAATTGATCTTTCTAATCATAAAGAAACCAGGAAAAAAAGAAGTATCACAGTCTTCACAAAAAATATTAAGCAGCTTTTCAACATGTTTAAATTAATATATATATATATAACAGTTATTTTAAATTGTAATACTATTTCACAATTTTACAATTTTTTACTGTATTTTGATCAAATAAATGCAGTCTTGGTGAGCATAAGAAACTTTTTTTCAAAAACATAAAAAAAAAATGTTACAGACCCCAAACTTTTGAACAGTAGTTTATGTATAGGCCTATATGATATTATTTTACCGTAAGAACCCAACACCATGTTTTGTACTTTTTGGTACTTTTTTATTGATTTGAATGGCAAATTGATATATTAAATGCTCAGTACCATAGTCTTACCATCTGACGCCATCACTGTACCACGGTACTGCTAGAGTATCTGTTTCAATTAAATCAATTGCGGTTTGAATGATGCATCTCTTCCTCATTCAAGTCCCAGTAGCTGTTTGCTCAGCTGGTGCTGTTTTAATGAATTGTTACATGTATTTTTTGCTGATGTCTGTTGGAATTAAAGTGTGTTTATTCATTTGCCGAGCATCCTCAGGGAGTGAGAGAGAGGATAGCCAAGCTTGGCTGGTTCCAGCATCAAATGCAGCAGTGCAGAGAGTAGAGTAGAGAGAGAGAGAGAAATGAAATATGCAGAGAAGCAACATGTTCTTCAGGCAATGAATGACGTGGACTCGCTCTGACGTGGACGCGAGAGAGTCTGCGGTTTGGGAGATTGTGTTTGTGTCTTCACAGCCAGAACGTTTCTTTGATTTAACACTAATTTAACTAGTGTTTAACTAAACGAGCTTTTGGAGGGTAATTGCCCAGTTTGGGGAGTTTAGTATGCATGTCAGGGTATTTTGAAGCTGATTTTTAGGGATGAACTGGAGGGAGTGATGAACTGTGTGTGTGTATGGAGGGGGGTGGGTCAGATTTGCCCTACATTGTGGAGAAAACGTCCCCACAAGCAGTGGCATCGTTTTTGAGGGTGTACTGGCTCACTCTGTACTCTAGGCTGGATATGACATGACTAAAGGGGAAAAAACACTTTTTAACTTGCTTTGTAGTGCT
Source organism: Squalius cephalus (assembly GCF_949319135.1). Classification (NCBI taxonomy): domain Eukaryota; kingdom Metazoa; phylum Chordata; class Actinopteri; order Cypriniformes; family Leuciscidae; genus Squalius; species Squalius cephalus. The sequence continues at coordinate 7,860,616 of NC_137137.1, forward strand.
TTGTGTAAGAGTGGTACAGTTTTTGTGTCGTGTGAAAGGGGACTAGGGTACAAAACTTGACCTAATATGTAGTTGTTGTTGTTGATGTTGTTGTTTTTTTAATATACTATGCACAATTTCAACTGACCTTGACAGCCAGTGATCATCATGCATTTTTGTTGGAAGGAAAAGAGCAGTTTTGACATTTTATTTTACAGGACAAAAAGTCATGCATGTTAGGAGCAACATTGGGTGTACCGTACATGAATGATGACAGAATTTTTGACTTGATTGAACTGCCAACATTTAGACAAAACACCTTTTTTTACTTAAAATAACCTTTATTTGCTTAATTTTAAAAGAATTTTTTTTTGGAAGTTGCATTTAAAATTGGCCTGATGCTTCTGCCCACAAGGATAGTAAAACATGAAACTATGGTTTGTGGTACTTATTATTATTTATATTTATTTATCTATCATTCTATTGTTCTATCTTTCATTCTATCTTTCGTTTTATCTATCGATCATTCTGTCTGTCCATCCATTCAATCTTCATTTACATTTACTCATTTATCAGACATCTTTTTTATCCAAAGCAACTTACAAATTAGGAATACAACCAGCGATTAATCTTTGAGGCAATAAATATGAGAAGTGCTAGTTATACAGTTTCAGATATCTATCTATCTGTCTGTCTGTCGTTCTTTCATTCTATCGTTTGATTTTCTGTCTAGCAATCTATCATCTATCTGTCTAGTTTATCAGTCTGTATGTCATTCTTTCATTCTATCATTTGATAGTTCTGTCTAGCGTTGTCTGTCTATCTATCTGTCTGTCTGTCTGTTGTTCTTTCATTCTATCATTTGATGGTTCTGTCTAGCGTTCTGTCTGTCTGTCTGTCTGTCTGTCTGACTATCTATCTATCTATCTATCTATCTATCTATCTATCTATCTATCTATCTATCTATCTATCTATCTATCTATCTATCTATCTGTCTATCTGTCTATCTATCTATCTAGGGTTTTGGGTTAGTCTTATTTAAATGTAAATACACAGTAGAGATTTATAGTATGTCCTCATTTAGATACTGTAGCTACATAAACAAGTGTATGTTTGTGAGTATGGGGGAGCAGATTTTAGGGTAAGACACAGAAGGGGTGATGATTTTGTGTGTGTGTAAGACAGAAGGGAGGTGAGCTGGGGAAAGCCTCCTGTCCTTTCTCTCCTCTGCAAAGTAGGTGAGCAGATGTCTGCCTTTCACCTGAGGGAGAAGAGATAAATGATGTTTCCTCCTCTGTCCTCCCTGACTGACTCTCTCTCTTCATCTTTCCCACTGTCATCTTTAACCAGATGCATCATGCCCATTCAAACTGGGGGCATGTGCCCTCTCAGATTTAAAATTCAGAAGTAAATTTGAAATCCAACTTACATAAAATTATTTGTTGTAAATTATTATTATTTAAATTTTTTCAGGTAAAATAATGTCTGAAACACTGGCACATTCACATATCTAAATTTAGATCGTCTAGCTTAGTTGCACCTGAGTCTCAAATTTTTTTTAGCAATATAGCAAAAAAAAAAAACTTTTAAAGGGACTACTCCTGTCAGTGATGGGTACAATAAGAAAATTTAATTATTTTTTAACCAGCATGATTGTTTTTGTAGCATTATATTATGTTATTTGGCCATTTGAAACTTTTTTAAATAACATTTTTGTCTTTGTAGTTTTTTTTATGAGTAATGATGTGCCATTTTTATTCTGTGCCCTAGCCAGGTGCAATGAGATAAGATTCCCGTGACAAAAAATAATGGTCTGTTCTCACTGAATACAAAAATGTGGTGCAAATTCACAGCCACTCAGAACATATTTGATGTTTAATGTGCCGTTATGCACGGAACTGTATTTATAAATATTTATTTTATGTTCATACAAGACTAACGTAGATCCTCTAGTGCAACCTGTGATTGAGTTCTTTGTTCAAGGACACAATAGTGATGAATCGTGGGTTGTCCCTTGTAGGAACTGAACCAGCCTTTCAGTTACTAGCCCAAAGCCTTAACCACTATACCACCACCCACTTCACAAAACTAGCTCAGCAGCCGATTCTAACAGATTCTTTAAATTGAGAAACTATATACAGCAGTGGTAATTTCTGCACAGATGGAGCTTGGGGTGTTAATTGTTTCCCCCAAAATGCTCTTAGGTGGTGAAATGTGAAGTAATGTTTATTTTGGGCATGATTGTGCTTCTGGTTTAGTGGTGAGTTTAGTGTTCAGTTTCTTCATTTAAGATGTACTGGGGTAATGTGGTGTAAACCCCCGCCCCTCATTCCAAGCTAAACTCAAAAAGTTGGCAACCCTGCTTTAGAGAGCATAAGGTTTTTGGGGAGTGATAAATGGCTGCATAGGAGAGATCGTGCAATATCCCTCATTACTGACCTCATAACTATGTGTGCACGCTCCCTCATTTACATTAATCTGGGTTCATCAACATTTGACTGATGGTAAGAACAAGTTTATGTGCGGGCACAGCTGTTGTAAACCCAGCAGAAATTTTGCATGAGCAGCTTTTCTGGACACTTGTTTTGACCCAGTGTGTCTATAAATTAAATTCATTATCGTTCTTAATACACTCTACCTCTCTCTTTCAGGCAAACAAACTGCGCACTAAGACTTTAAAGAACACACTGAATCCAGTGTGGAACGAGACGCTCATCTATCACGGCATTACGGCTGCTGACATGACCACCAAAACCCTCAGGTACAGTACCACCTCCATTCCCCATGATTCTCACCTGCATCCAACTATTTTTGGCTTTACTTGCACTGCTGAATTCACCCTTTGAATATATGGCTTTCTGTAAAATCCCACGAGTGTCTCCGTCCAGCTTATTAATGACAGTGAGAACATTTTTGAGCCCCATTTGTGTGCTGTGCATGTGTGAATCCCTTTACTTCATGATGTTCAGGTCAAGTCAGCTCTTTGTCACACGAAGCTCATTGTGTGTGGGCATGTATGTATGTGCGCATCTTTGACAGCATGTAGTGGACGTCTCTGTGGTGCAATAACACACATTAGCCTTAAGGTAACACCCACACTTGGGTCTAACCTTCTGTGTAGAGGAATGCTACAATTTGAGCAATAAAACTCAGAGGACTGAGTGAGATGGGGCCATTTCTCTACAAATGTAATAGAAACCCTTCTGATCCACAGCTGGGAAACAAAGCTAGCAGGAGCTCTCATAGGGAGAGAGAGAGGGAGAGATAAAGAGAGAGTGAAGCTGTTTGCCTTACTTGTTCCACTTTTTGGTTGAGACCGTGAAAAATTCTAGTTTCATACTGAAATGGTTTTTAACTCGACCCCGATTTACCTCAGCACTGGTGAAATACCTTCAATCCAGAGATTTTTGCCTCCGCAGTGAAACTGTTTAACACAGAAGCTTCTTGTAAATTAAAAAAAAACAATTAGATTCATAAATTCTGCCAAAAGTGACACAAGCCGAACTGTTTCTCGTGGCGAACATGGATTCTTACCACTTTTGAATCCCAAAGGATGAGTTTGATTTGATGATTCTTTACGCTCTGTTACGCTCTGTGACCATCATTCTGAAGAGCAGGTTGTTGGAGCCCAAGGCGTAGATGGAGAATGTCACCACAGGCAGCGTCAGCACCTTGTCACAGTGGCTGTGTCTGGGCTATGACAGCTGGCTAATCTCAAACCCGACTGCAGTCGTTCAGTGTAGGGAGAGGCGGCAGGGATGAATATTTTACGTATAAAATTCCAGAGCAAGTATTTCTATATTTACTGTATTTCCTCCCATATGGCCCCCTGTCAATAAATGTCCTTTCTTTCTTCAGCTTTTGTCATGTGAATGTCATTTCTCAATGAGAACAATGACTGCTGTTGGCAGGGAATTTTTTTTAAGAATGGCTGCGTTATCAATAGTGCTATTGTGCCATTATCTAAAAGCATCCTATGCTATTAGCGGAGTCATTATCATAACGGATGTCACGGAAGCATACAGTAGGTGTGTTCATTGTTTATTAGTAGACAGTGTGTGTTGAGCTGTGGTCTTTTAGGAGCCTAGCTGACAAATTTGTTTTGCCACATTTTAAAAACACCTTAACCAGATGTGACACATTTCCAGTGTCATTTTTCTGTCCTCACTGAAAGTGAAAAAGCATGATGCAACAATTGCAGCTAATCAGAGCAATTTCATGTTTAATTTTGGTGAAGGAATTTGATTCATTGTAGTGAAATGAATCTTTGAATCTGTTCACTATTGAATCTATCTGTCTGTCTGTCTGTCATTATATCGTTAAATTGTGCGGAGCAGATTTAAAAATTTGTTAGAGAGGACCTATTATTAGTATAATACAATGTCTATTTTGTTTTTGGGGTCTTCTGGAATAGTTTTTTTTTTCATGCTTGAATGTTAAAAAACACCTTGTTTTTTACATTTTTGCAGCACCTCCCTTCCCAGTCTGTCAGTAATGACCCCGATATACTTTAAAGGGCACCTATTATGCCCCTTTTCACAAGATATAAAATAAGTCTTTGATGTCCACAGAGTGTGTATGTGAAATTTTAGTTTGAAATACCTAACAGATAATTTTTTACAGCATGTTTAAATTGTCACTTTTTGGGGCTGAGAAAAACACGCCGTTTTAGTGTGTATCCCTTTAAATGCAAATGAGCTGCTGCTCTCGGCACAGAGGGCGGAGCCTCACAAGCTTGTTCTTCAGTGTCAGAACAATCTCATCTCACGGAATGAAAATATCAAAACAGATATCAAAAATATCAAATATCAAAATATATGGTGCATGAAGATAGAACAGGTATAGTTTAGGTTAATAATGGTTATAACTTATTTTTCATCTTGCTTTTTATTAGGGATGTCCCGATCAGGTTTTTTTACCCTCGAGTCCGAGTCCGAGTCATTTGATTTTGAGTATCTGCCGATACCGAGTCCCGATCCGATACTTAATAATACATAAAAAAAGAATAAAGAAGAGCGAAAAAACAGATCCAGGATGTTCCTTATTTTTTATTTAATTCACCTTATTTTAACATTCAACAACTCTGTTAACAAACAGAGCACTTCTGTGAGGTAGCTTGAACAATCAAGTAATACATAAATTCTTCACTTTTGGACTTTAGTGCAACAGTAAATATAAAAAAAGTCTAATATATAAACAAATAGCACCTCAACTTAAAATACCCGGCAGGCATGTAAACAAATAAAAAATAAAAGTGCTGCAGTGTTTGCAAAGCCAGTAATGTGCTTTTAGGAACTACACTCCTAACTCTTACGCCGGTTTCACACTGCACTGTTAGCAGAGCGTGCAGCGCGTATTTTTTTTCGCCGCCCATGTTACCAGATTAAACCAGGCTTTAGAGCATTCACACCGCGGCGCGCAGAGGCGGCGCGGCAGTGCGTAGTAGAGCAGAGCAGCAGTGCCGCGATCGTTTCGGCGCCGAGTCTATTTTTGCTGCGCCGCTTTTGCTGAATTAAAGTGACAATACATTGATCATGGCCAAAATACACCGCAGTTTTATCCAAAAAGTGCATTGATGATATCTAATGTGTTTTAAACAGTCAATCAAATGACCAACAGCAATTTAAAAAGAAAACAAATGTCCAAAAACAAACTTGTTGCCATAACAATAAAATCAAAGATGAAACAAAAGTTATATAAATGAAATTATTAATAAAATAAGCTTCTTGACAAGTCTTTTCTCTTAAATGTATTTGAAAACGAAAAAAAGCAATGCCAACTTATCCATTATGGAGTACTCTGTCTGTAGCCTACACAACCCGCGGTTCAGCCGCGCGTGACAAAGTGTGAAAGCAAAACGCGCGTGTCCTGCTCCTGCTCACCATACGCACTGCTCCTGCGCTGCTTACTAACGCCGGTTTCACACCGCAAGCGTCAGCGGCGCGTGAGCAGCGCGTATTTTTTTCGGCGTCCATGTTATTCAATGAGTGCATTCACACCGCACGCAGAAGCGGCGCGGCGGCGCGTAGCAGGAGCAGAGCAGGAACAGCAGTGCAGCGATAGTTTCGGCGCCCAGTCTATTTTTAACGCGCCGCTTACGCTGAATTAAAGTGACAATGCATTGATCATGGGCAAAATACACCGCAGTTTTATCCAAAAAGCGCATTGATGATATCTATTGTGTTTTAAACAGTCAATCAAATGACCAACAGCAATTTAAAAAGAAAACAAATGTCCAAAAACAAACTTGTTGCCAGAACAATAAAAACAAAGATGAACCAAAAGTTATATAAATGAAATTATTAATAAAATAAGCTTCTTGACAAGTCTTTTCTCTTAAATGTATTTGAAAACGAAATAAAGCAATGAACTTTTCCATTATAGAGTAGCCTACTCTGTCTGTACAAAACCCGCAGTTCAGGCGCGCGTGACAAACGCTGCCAGTGTGAAAGCAAAACGCGCGTGTCCTGCTCCTGCTCACCATATGCACTGCTCCTGTCCTGCTTACGCTCTGCTAATGCATGCAGTGTGAAACCGGCGTAACTCTGTGCCACCGCATAAATATTGATGTGTTAAAAAATAATGAGAATATATATATCCGAGTCCTGATCGGGAGGTAACGTCCGATTCCGATCGAGTCTGAAAACACGTGATCGGGCCCGATTTCCGATCATGTGATCGGATCGGGACATCCCTACTTTTTATCCACTATTAGTACAAGCCTGTTGTAGCACCTCCTAATGATGGCCAAACATTTACTGATGATTTTTATGAAGTTTATTGTACATCACACAAAAGATGAAGCATCAGTTTTACTCCAGAAAATCACTGTAAGAGCTGAATAAACACAGTATTTATTTTGCGCATATAAAGTCTTATCCATAAACTCTCTCTCTCCCTTTCATTATCATCAACATACACAGCGAATTACACAAAAACACTCATTACAACTAACAGTAAACAAATATATACATACTTTATGCCTTTTCAGTGGGTGCTAAATAAACTGGTGAACTTTATATCCGTAAAACAACTCTGACGAACTGTAATAAAGTGCGTGCTCTGCCTTTCATTTCTGCCGTGATTAGTAACGTTCCGGAGACTGTAAGCTGGATCACGAACAGTTGGTACAGATCCATCCTCGAGTAACAACGGAAGTAAATGACGACTGCTATGTTCATTCTTACATCCAACAACAAAACACCTAAATCATTTAGGAGACATTCTTGTCTACAGCTGCTCCGGTGTCGAAACAATGGTGGACTGTGTCCAGCTCACTCAGGGCAGGTCTATGCTCAAACTGCAGTGTCCGTCAAAAGTCATGGGCGGGGCCTGTGCAAAAGTACGTCACATTGCCAAGAATCTGAGAACGGGTTGTTCTGAGACAGTGCTTATGATTTATGGGGATTTAAAAAAAGCACTGGGTGGATTTTTAGCGTTATAGGGTGGTTGTGTACACACACTGCCAAAACACATTTATGTTCAAACACTACGTAAAAGTGAATTTTGCATGATAGGTGCCCTTTAAGAGAAATCGAAGAATTAACTGATGTGACATCATTTTGAACTAAACCAGGCCAAAACAAACTTCGTTTGCAGTTCATTTTGGTAGTTCGAAAACAGCTTGCCAAAGCAAACTTTCCGGAAAAGTTCGCCGCGGCTGGTAAACACCTTTGTACTTACATTTTTCCGTGGCGATTACGTAATAAGTAGATATGCGTGGAGGCTCCGCCTTCTTTCACGTCGAAAACTTTTCTAGTTAATTTCTCCTGTTCAGTTGGTTGAGGTGAGACATCCGCGAGTGAAAACATAAACACACTAGAGAACTGCTTCATATTAGAAAATGAAGTTGTACTTCTGATGAAACTAGACACCGAGACTGTTTTTCATGTTTAATACGGTAAAGCTGCTTTTTAAGCTATTGTGTATTGTATAAAGTGCTATATAAATAAACGGGACGTAACTTGAATGCTGAATTGTAAAGCTTGTGCAAACATATCCACGTTGCTATAAGATGCTTTTCTTATCCTTTATTAAAAAAAATGCTTGCTGTTTTCTCAATTTTACCGTGTGTTTATTTTGTTATTGAGAGTTATTTTGTTATTTGTTAACCGTCGCTCTCAGCAGTGTGGGCGGCGTCAGATGTTCGATAAGAGTTTATCACTGCTCACCTATTTCAATTTTCATTTTATTTCTAAACGAAGAATGAAAATGAACTTCGTTGTGAGAATATCGGGGCCTTAACACTCTGTTTAGTTCCTGTCTCCGAAAAGCACAATGTTCTGTGATTGGTCAGCCGCTTCCAGCATGTTTTGGAAATGTTGTGGCCCTTTCTATAACCGTGCTAGATCCGAGGCGGAAAAAAACTGTCTCTTGGACATGGCGACAGCACAGTCGTTACGCAACTCAACCAGGCCTTGGCCCCTTAATTTTGCATTTGCCTTGGGAGGGAATTATTTAAATGAGCTATAGTGTGATGGAAGAAAACTTAAAACTACAATCAAAGTGTTTCAAGGAGTTCAGAAACAGTGCGTATTGATATAGAGAATAACTCCCTTTGGAGTGACTTTGTGCTTTGTAACATTGCAGGCATTCTTCATTCTTCAAACAGCAACATTATACACTAAAGAAAGTTTTAAAAAGTTTTAAAAAAGCATAATAGGTCCTCTTTAATAAGAAGCTGAATGTACTGGGTTTGAATTGGTAGCTGATATCATTAATCAAATTAGCATATGAAATACTTAAATGTGAGAAACTCTGAATGACGAGCAGTCATATTCTGCAGAAACCTGTGGAGCTTTTTGCGAAATCCTGCCGGCACAGATTTTGCGTGGGCCTGCCCATGACTCATCTGACTCACAGTTCAATACTGAATAAACATTGAATAGTACGCGTCTTCCGGATGTCCTGCATGTTAGGTGACTTCCGTATGCTTGCAAACTCTTGACATAATCACAGTGACTGACATTAATAAGGAAAAGCTCAACCCCGTGAGTAATACATAGCGGCTTCAGGAAGAATGATGAACAGGAAGTGTAGATCACCTGTTATGCACCTCCACACGAGTGTGTGCATGTGTTTGTATTAGCATGTGTACACACCTGGCTGGAAGGAATGACTAATCCAGAAAGCAAGAATCCAACAAGATCATGATGTCAGTGTCATCTGCTTACGTGCAGGCTCTTGCTTTCTCGCTCTTTGACACCCACAATAACACTTCAGTTCTTTCTCTTCTACATTTGGCTATTTGTCTCCTCACCCTGGCTATTCTCCCTCATATGTTCTTCCTCAGTTTTATTCCTGGTGCATCTTTGTCGCTGACGTAAAACTCATCTGTCTTTTCTTACATTGTTCACTATAAATTCCTCTTTTCTCATTCTGGTTATTGTTGTTGTTTCTTTTCCTTAATTCCCTCTTTCTCAGATTTCCTTTGTTTTTTTTAATTAATATATTGATGAAAAAATAATATAGCTATTTTATCTTATATACATTAACTATTTTTTTTTTAATGTCATGTATTTCATGATGTCATCTATGGAGGATTAAAGTCACACAACTGTTCATTTCAAGTCAGACATGAATGAAATTTGATGCGGTTCAGTGAGTCGGATGTTAATTCAGTAAGCAATCTGGTGGATTCAGTGATTCGATTGAAAGATTCAAAATAAATCTCTGCACTTGTGGAGTCGTTTGACTCATTAAAGTGGACTCATTCATTAGAAGAGATGGCTCATAAGTGTCAATTGAATTGAATCAAATAGGCTCAGAATCAGACTATACTTGCACTGTATTTGCTATTTGTTTTTACACATGCATCTAGCAAGACAAGATGAGATTTCTTTTTTTATTATTTAATTATTAATTATTATGATTAATTTAGATAGCAAACTCACAACTCAGATTTATTTCAGTCTTGTAGCTGTAAAATCAGTAGCTCTGCCATTGAGTAGCGATGCAGGAACTGCTTCAAAATTAATGGTGCGACTAATTTTATACAGCAGTCTAGTCTTGCAGATTTGCTCAATTCATATTCAGAAGTCATTTGAATCTAAATGAATTTTGTCACTGACACGAGCGTTAATTTTTCCTGATATCTGATCTTTTATCAGCACCAATTAAATGGTCAAAAATGATATTTTGGTCAACCTCTAGTCAATACCACCTTCTTCTCAGCTCAGAGTCTCTTCTCTTGAGATATTCTCTTTCTCTCTGGCTGTGCGTGCAACATGCTTAACACATTCTGCCTTGAAGGTTGAGCTGAAGAGTTCTGAGTGCCATATCTCTCTCTCTTTCCAGGCTGTGTGTGTGTGATATGGATCGTTTAGGACGGAATGAGTTCATAGGTGAAGTCAGGGTGGCGCTCAAGAAACTGAAGGAGGGAGAGAGCAAGAAATACTACATGGGCCTTGAGAGAATTGCACAGGTGTGTGTGTGAGAGAGAGTCATTGTGGCCGTTGTGAGGTTACGTCCGTTGGAATTTGTACAATGCATAATTTAGTGTTTGGGTATTTACTCTATTATTAATAACCTTTCTATGGTCTTGCAGGCTCGGGAGGGTAACAGTCAGGCAGTGGATCCTGGTTCTCTTGTTGCAGAAGAGGAGGTAAAGATCCAATAATTTCCATCCATACTTGAGACCTCTGCACACTCCCTATTTACACTGAAACTGCACCAGAATATAAAACTACACAATGAGAATAAAGGCCCCAGGATAAAAGCGCCTGTTTTTTTTACTATCTCAAATTTACTAATTAACCAAAGCACTATCCTGAACACTTGTATGTCTCTTTGTATTGATAAACTGTCCTGCTCCATGAGGTTATTATATTCAGTGGCAAACAGCTGATAGTGAGGCAATTACTTTTAAAATAAGTTTTAACATTTTTCATATATACTGTATGTATATCGCTAATGAGAATTTCTTTAATTATATGTATATTTTAAGATTAAAATATTATCATTTTTGCCTGTACTAATATTGTGTACAGGGTTCACCTACTAAATAGAGTATAAGAGGATATAAAAAGCCAAAATATAATTTGTACATCCATTGCTGACAGTTTAATTAAGTACAGTATATACTTGCACTACTGTTCAAAAGTTTGGAGTCAGTAAGTTTTTTTTAATGTTTTTAAAAGTAGACCCCTTATGCTCACCTGCATTCAATGCAAGGATGCAATTATTTGAATATTACAATAAAAAAATAAAAAATAAACTGTTCTCAATTTAATGTATGTAAAACTAATTGTATTCCTGTGATGCAAAGCTGAATTTTCAGCATCATTACTCCGATCTTTAGTGTCACATGATCCTTCAGAAATCATTTTACTATAATGTGCTGATTTGATGCTGAAAAAACATTTATTTTTATTATCAATGTTGAAACCAGTTCTGCTGCCTAATATTTTTCTGGAAACTGGTGAAATTTTTGCAGGATTCTTTGATGAATAGAAAGTTCAATTCATTATAAATGTCTTACTGTCGCTTTTGAGATAAAATAAAAAATAAATCTAAATAAAGAAATCTGACTGACCCCAAACTTTTGAATGTTAGTGTTTTTTGAGACAGCATTCTTATAATTTTTGCCTGCCGTTTTCATCTCTTACTGAAGAGGTTTAAGTATATACTTTAATGTTACTCAAAAATATCTTGCCATATCTGAAGTTTTTAAAACTTATCAACACCATATCAATATAGCCTTTAATCCACACTAAAATGTATTTTTATTACCTTTTTTTATCATGTCTTTTTATACACATTTTGTTACTCCATCTGTATACATTACAAATATATATATATTTTTCTGTCATCATTAGTTTAGAACCATAAAAACAGCAACATTGTGGGTTTTAGCCCCATTGTACCCTACTGACATATATAGTTTAATTTATTATTGATGGTCTGAATATTGATCAGTGGAAGCAAGCCGATTACAGAGTGTCTATCTCTTTCTCTGTTTCTCTAGCGTGGCCGTATCCTGGTCTCTCTGCTGTACTGCACAGAGAAGAGTTCTCTGGTTGTGGGAATTATTCGCTGTGCCCACCTGGCCGCCATGGATTCGAATGGCTACTCAGACCCCTTTGTCAAAATGTGAGTCTTTGTTTTAGGTTTTTTTTTTTTGCCACGTTTTTTCAGAATGGACAGTGGCAAAGTGACAGGAATTGATAAAAGAGGCGGATGGGGTTACACTTCCCTCTAGGCCAAAAATAAAGTGGAAGCTTTTAGTCCAAATGCCTATTTTGGCATTGTGAAAGTTAAAAAGCCAGCCAATCAGATTAAACCAGATATAAAAAGGGCTTTCCAGCTTTGGGCGCAATATGCATCAGATCATCAAACGGACTGTCTTTTTGTGTTGTGTTGTTTTGTTTAGTTTTTTCAGAAGTTTGAGATGAGACCCGTGGTCTTTGTGTGATGATCTGAGCCAATGTTGTTCAAATAGAGTTAAAGCAAATTAGCACAATCCCCAAGGCTCCTGTAGTGAGTCAACGGTGGGCATGATTATCATTTTCACAGCTTTTATTTAATTTGCACATTTATTACAATCAAAAAAACAAGTTTTAACAAGCACAATCATTGCATAGCACAGCATCAGACGAACGCAAGTATGTGTAACTGCATTATTACTCAATTCATTGGCATCGCCCTCCTCCTTGTTAGCATCATGGATTTCATTTCAGGGTGATTTATTTCTCTTTGTACCTCAGGTTGATCATAATTTATCCCCCTGTGGGTTCTTGCGAAGAATAATTCAAAGTCCACCCACACAATAAGATTCTATTTGGAGGCTGAGAGAATTAATGGGGCATAGAGAAGGAAACCGAGTCAAGAGGCAAGCGGAAAGTCTCCCAAAAAAACTGGATCTTTGCTTCTTCTTTTTTTTTAATCGTCCTCTCTCAGCTTTAGCTTTCCACCCTTCCCATCACAGCAATGCTCTTTTATCATTTGTCATACTTCTTCTTCTCGACTCTATCCATTCCTTGCTCTCTATCTCCTCTCAAGCCTGATAAAGCATGCATAAATCTTGGACAACTCTTTTCCTGTCGATGGGGTTCTGTTCATTCTTATCATGGATGTATTTTGATGCGCAGTGTGATGGAGAGGGTTTTTTTCCGCTGTCTGCTCTGAGGAGATAGGATTTCCTTGTTTATCATGCCAGTTACAGGCACTGATGGGCTCACTAGAGCATTGGAAATCTATTGTTGGAGAGTGGACTGCTTTTATACAGCAGGATAGACTGCTGGGAGTGTGCGTGTGCATTTGTGTGTGACAGGTGCTTTAGCGCTTGTTTAGGACTAGACTTGTCAATATAGTTTAGGTTAAGGTGGAGATTTTGACTCTTTCTCTCATGACATGTATGACAGTATGGCAGAGGCTTGTTTGGATGCTGGGTTGTTTGTGCATTGTGACCGCTGGACCAGATGTTATTTGTCTTTTTGTCCGCTGAGGTTGATTCCAGTTATGGCTGGATTTAGCTTGAATTTATTGAAGCAGCACTGTCGTTTTATTAGACTGGATTTTCTGCATCAGTCACTCTTGTCTTTTTAATAGTTAATTGCTTTAATTGTAATTATTAAATGGATTCTGGAAAACTAACATAACATGACATAATTGGAATACATCAGTAATGTGAAAAACAAGTGTTTTCAGTATCACTAATTAGCTCATTTATATAATGTATATGTATATAATTATGAAATGGGTCAGTAAGGCTTAACATAAAGATTTTTTTGTTTTTGTTTAGATATTTCTAGTTTAGATACATTTTTATGTTTACATGATTTATATTTATATTTTTATTAACCATTTTCCTTTATAAAAAAAAAGTATATAAAAATATAAATGATATCTGGAAATGATTGTATATGATTTTCATATGATTGATTTTCATTTTTTTTAGCTTATATTTTTTAATATGTTTTTTATATTTATAATTTTATTAAACATTTTCCTTATGAAAAACAATTACAGTTACAAAAAAAATAATATTATCCCTTAAAACTCATCTTTGATCACCAAAATTACATATTTAAATGATCCTATGAATATGCAAATTAACCCCGCCTCCACTAACTCACACCAGCTCAGAGATCCACTCGTTGAGGATCAAACGTTGACGTGATTAGTTACAATGCATTTTGCGACGTCAGAGTAAAGTTTTACTCTCAAATTTACTGACGGACCACTGTACATGTTGATGCTCTTTGCGAACAAAGCCTTATGTATTTTTGCACATATTCAACTGAATGGCTGTCATTGCATCTATTTGCACTATCAATTTACCCATGTTGGACTATACTATTATCCTACTGCCATTTCTCTTGCACTGCCATTTGACATTTTTAAACTATCTAGTTTCTACATTTTTATTTTTATACAATGTCAGTACTTTTTAACTGAATTTGAATGTCTTCTATATTTATGACTGTGTATTTGAATGTTGGTATGTCATGTGTAATTTCATGTCGCCTTGTACCCTGCGCCTTATCTTGGCCAGGTCGCGGTTGCAAATGAGAACCTGTTCTCAACCGATTAACCTGGTTAAATAAAGGTAAAATAAAAATAAAAATAAAGAAACATCAGCGATTTCAAACCGCGTTTTTGAGATGGTCTTTGGATCATATTAAAGCATATTAAAAACACAGCATAGACATATAAACAACATTAAAATCTTGATTTTCACCACAGGGGGACTTTAACACATTTTAACAGATGCTTTCCAAGTCTTTCTTTCAGTGTCATCACAACTTCATCAGTGTCAGTCAGCTAACTCTCTCAGACTGGCCCCAGGTCAGCAGACAATCGTTATTGTTGAGTCCTGGACTGGCTTATTCTTTAATAGAGGGAACATGGAACTGGACACAAGTAGGGATTAAGTGTAGAGGGGAACTGGGGGCTAATCAATACTGTAGTCATTCCGTAGGAGGAAAGAGAAACGAAATCTCTAGATTTGGAGGGGGGGCTGCTATTGACGTTCACGTTTTGTTTTTCTCTGTTGAGATGTTTTTCTCAGACAACAGAGTGTCTGGTTTTAACAGAAGAAGCTTAGGCAGGGAAGCTTACTCAAACCTCTCTCTCTCTGCTCTCTGTGAATGTAATCACCATCCAGGTTGCTAGAAGGAAGACCATTTAATCAATGTGTAGCTAAGGCAAGGCTACAGACATTTTCTGAGAAATTCAGGAAAGACATTTCTATATCTGAGATGTATTTGAAACATTTCAAATGTAATTAACCAAGCGATTAATTTGTAGATGTAACCTTTCTGTTCAATAAAATGATTTTTTTAAAGCAATCATTGATTAGTTAAAGGGTTAGTTCACCCAAAAATGAAAATTCTGTCATTAATTACTCACCCTCATGTTGCTCCAAACATGTAAGACATTCGTTCATCTTGGAACACAAATGAAGATCTTTTTGATGAAATCTGATAGATTTCTGTCCCTCCTGTCCCAAACAGATTTTTTTGGAGTACTATCCCTTTAATTATCTTCAGCAGAAGATTATGTGTGTGCAGGGGAAAACACTTTTGCACAAATTTCACAAATAGCCTACCCTTTTTGGGAGATTATCTGAGAATGATTATTATTATTATTATTATTTAAATAGGTTTATTTTCTTAGGCTGCAAAGATTTGTTTAAAGATTATGAATTTTTTACTTTGAATAACATGCACCAGTAAATTGAACAGGAATGATTATTAAAAAGGTAAATAGGGTAAATTCTTATCTAATGCTGCAGGAGCCTCTGTCACTCTGCTGCTTTAATAGTGAACAAACACACCAATGGTAAACGGTAATCCAGCTGAGGCTAGCATTCATGAACGTCTGCCTTTCGGCAAATCAGTTAGGGTGAACATCACATAACAAAATTAATATTCATGACTCAAGTACGCCTGGCACAGTTGCGCTGAGCTGCTGACAGAAAGTAAACTTCCTGAGGAGCAAAGACATGAACAACAGCAGAGAAGAAAAGGATCTTTTTGCATATTGTTTATTTTTTTTATATTTTTTTATATCTGCCACTACAATGCTGTTTCTGGAAAGTACTTTTTCACATGAGTGTATTCGTAGTAACTAGGCATTTAAAACTGATGATGTTTCTAATGTGTATTTAGATGGGTTGATGAGATTTAGATAAGCCCCCACTTTTCAGATTGTGTGCGCGCGTGTATGTGTGTATGCAATTATTATGAATGAGGCCCTGTAGAGTTCAGCTCTATTTTCATCTGGCCCTCGGCATCACCACATAATTAGAACAGACAAGGGAATGCAGATATTATTGCACATGCTCTAATTAATGTCATTACACGGGACACAATTTCAATAGTTCCGCTTTCATTTGAACTTGTGACGGCGAGACATTTAAGCTAGCATTCGAATGTTTATTCAGACGCTTGTAGTCGTGCACAGAGTTGAATGTGCCTTTTTCACTAATTGCAGAAACGATTAAGTCAAAATGTAATTAGTGACTATTTCACAGATACATGGATGCAGGTGCACATTTAAGCTGAAGTGTGTAATTTTCTGAATGTTAAAATACTTTTCTATCTCAGTTTAATATGCAGAGTCAACAATAGCATGTTGATTTGTAGGAAAAATGTCAACATTGTTCTGCTTTCAGAACATTTCTCTGTTTGTTTCATCAATCTAAGCATCCCAACACAGCAACATTTGGCTCAAGCAATGGCACGGGTTAGGGGCAGGACTATCAGTTTGATTAATGCATCCAACATGGTTGTTTAATAAATGAAGTACATATTCCAACCATTAATGAGAATTGCACTACCATGCAAAATTTCAGTAAAGACGTGGGTTGTTACAACAACAACAAAAAAATCTAATAAATACAAAGTTCTGTCATGAAACTCTAGATGGCGCAGGCTAACATGTTCTTAAATGGATAGTTCACACAAAAATGAAAATTTCCCCATGATTTACTCACCCTCAAGCCATCCTAGGTGTATACGACTTTCTTATTTCATACGAATACAATCTGAGATATATATATATATATATAAAAAAATGTCCTGGCTCTTCAAAGCGTTATAATAACAGTGAATGGCAATATTAAGCCCAAAAAAGTGCATCCATCCATTATAAACATACTCCACATGGCTAAAGGCATTCTGAAGCAAAGCAATGCGTTTGTGTAAGAAAAATATCCATATTTAACATAAACTAAAATAACTAGCTTCTGTCAGACGGCCGTACGCATCGGTTTACGGCGAAAGACGCCTGACCTAACGCATGCAGAGGTGGAAAGTAACTAATTACAAATACTTTCGTTACAGTACTTGAGTAGATTTTAAACAATTTTCTTGAGTATGATTAAATTGTGGTACTTTACTCTTACTTGAGTAGAATAAAAATAAAGTATTGAACTTCGCTACATTTATTTTTCACCAAAAGTACAAAGTACTTTGACAAATGTGCTGACGGAGCAACAGGGCAAGCTGACATTTGACAGGCACTTTTTAAACTATGGCGCTGGAGTCCTTGGGTGCAAAACCAATCAAAACTTACAATTCATCGTTCAAATCGCGCTTTGACATTCAATCACTGGCGCTCGTGTTTTGAATCGGTATCGCTAACGTTTCAATATTTTAGTGAATAAAAGTGAACTATGCTCATATTCTCTCATATTTTAAATTGAAATAGGTCATACCATGGATATTACCAGAGGAGTGAGCAGTTGAAGTCAATAGAAAACTCAGGGGCTCAAGGACGCAGTTATTGCATGGATGGAGCAAGAACAATGTAACTTAAGTGTATAAAATGCATGCACACAGTTGAGTTTAATGCTTTAGCTTGACCTCTTTAACTATGCAGTTAAACTAAATGTGCGAAGCAAACTCTGTTCGGAGCTGAAATAACGTCAACATTAGCAACAACAGTGAAATAAGATCGCATGATTTAGGCCTATCTGTCAATCAGATGCACCTAGAAGTGTAGCTCGTTGCCATAGCAACAGTGGGCTTCTGGGACATTTTCGGTAGAAAATGGGGGGGGAAACTAGCATTTAATTTAACATGTTAACCCGTACCCTGCTTTATTGTTTTACTGGCACTTTTTTATTCATACTATTTTAATCCATCATTTCTTCCAGAGACCTCTCACTTACCATTCTTTGCTTTTGCCCTTCTTAAAAAAAAATCATTCAAATGATCTTACGAGGACTTACTTTTCAAAATTAGCAATTAAACAATCGCTCTTGGCAACAGGGAGAGCTAAGTTAGTATGTTTGCTATAGTTGTTCTCAATTTATGAGATTAATATCATGTTTTGCTCCAAAATCACACATCAGTCGTGTTTGAAGTAACTTGCTTCTGTGGTCCCATGTTACTTCTTATCACAGAATGAGACAGAAAATATATAATTTTATTAAAATTCTATAATCTGATACAGGCTATGTTCATTAGCGTTGCATTATAGATGTACAACATTCTTATGAAAATACCAGAGATGGCTTGAAGAACACTATAAATAGTGTGTTTATTGTTGTTACTTCATGTTTCATCAGTCAAAACGTCTCTATCTGTATGTTATTCAGCTGTTGGGATATCTGATGTGCATATAAGGGATTTCCTATAAGGGCGCCCTTTGGCCTCCAGTATGAATGAAGCAGAAATTACATGAGAGTGTTTAGCGCTCCATATTGCTAACATCGCCTCATTTTGGATAAAAATAGAAAAATATACTAAAGTACTTTGTAACTTAGTAACTTGAGTAGTTTTAAAACTACTTATTTACTCTTACTTGAGTCATATTATTTTCCTGTACTTCTACTTATACTCAAGTAAATCATTTCTTAAGTAGCAATAATTTTAGTGTTGCTAAAAAGTATTTTAGTATTAGTACTTTTTAGTATTAGTAAAAAATATTAGTACTCTTTCCACCACTGGACGCATGACATATTGACAAACAAGGAAGCGCAGAGGATAGAGCAAAACAAAACACCGGTCACGAATTATGAAGTCTTAAAGAATATTTTTTAAAGAGAAATGTTGGAGGATTTCGATATAAGAGAAGAGGAGCTTGAGTTTGTTGCCCAGCCCTGTTTGTTTGAACCGCGAGAGGCGTCAAAGCTTACGCTACTCCTACGTCATGCATCGCGTCAAGGGTTACTCTTTAACCATAAATCGACTTGTGTAGGCCATCTGCTGGAAGCTAGTTATTTGAGTTTTTAAAGTTTGAAATATGGTTATTTTTCTTACAAAAACCCATCGCTTTGCTTCAGAAGGCCGTTATTAACCCCCTGGAGTCGTATGGATTCGTTTTATGATGCATGGATGGATGCACTTTTTTGGACTTCAAAATCAGGACCGCTATTCACTACTATTATAAAGCTTGGAAGAGCAAAGAAGATATTTCATTATATTATATCATTTTTGGGTGAACTATCCCTTTAACTCAATCTGCTTGCAATCACATCATTCTCTATAGGGCTGATTGGTTCCTGCTGTATCAGTAGGCTGTAGCCAATGAGCTTGCTTGCTCAACCTTCAAATACTTGGTAAGCATTTGCCTTAGCAATGCAGCACGCATTCAGAAACCCTCCACCTTCCAGCTCCACCTGTATAGATCTGCTATGGGTAATTCACGTACGCTAAATTGTACAGAAGCAGCAAGTCCCCTACTTGCTCTACAGCAGCAGCATCGTAGCAGATCTATTCTGCCAAAAGCAAATATATCAACATTGTCATAGCCATTACCACACACTCCGAGAGTTGTCATGACGGAAATGCTGTTCTTTTATACTTTATATTCATCGAAGAATTATAACAAAATTGTATTACAGTTTCCACAAAAATTTTAATCAGCACAACCGTTTTCAATTGTGCTAATAAGAAATGTTTCTTGAGCAGCAAATCAGCATATTAGAATGATTTCTGAAGGATCATGTGACACTGAAAACTGGAGTAATGATGCTGAAACTTCAGCTTTGCCGTCACAGGAGTAAATTACATTTTAAATTATATTTAATTAGAAAAAGTATTTTAAATTGTAATAAATATCACTGTTTTTACTGTATTTTTTATCAAATAAATACATCCTTTGTGAGCATAAGAGCCTTCTTTCAAAAACATTAAAAAAAATCTTACCCACTCTAAACTTTTGAACAGTAGTGAAAATTTTTGTTTTAAGTAATTATCCATGTGTGTAGTATGGATTCAATATGGACATACTATGTCCTACAGTACATACTACATGTTGGCATTGTCATGTGACCATCAATTGTTATGTGACCACCATCTGCATCACTGTTCCCGACCATTTATAAATATTACAACTCTCCAATTGCCTCATCAGAGAGTAAACTATCCTTTGGATATAAACTTCTGAATCTGGGCGTTAGTGGTAGGTCATTCAGAAAACATTCAGCAAGTATTTAATGAATAATGTGTATTTGGATATAATTTTTGAAAAAATGTATAGTAGGGTAGTAGGCAAACTTGTACACAATTCCATTCGGTGGAGAGATAAATTACCTTTACATTTGGCAGAAGCAAAACAAGTTGCATTGGCCCATGGATTCAAACCCATGACCTTGGCTTTGCTACTGTTGCTACAGAAATGATAATTACACGCACTAATTTAATGCTGCTTGCACTAATTACAAATTACACACTTCAGCTTTAATATGTAAATATGAAGTAAAACAAATACCCTTTTTTTCATGTTTCACCATGCCTGTTATGAAGTGAACTTGCTTCAAGAAATAATGTGGGTCTGTAAGACTAGGACTGAACAGACTGGGGGTTCACATATTGAAAATGTCATTCTTATTGCTCTGAATTTGCCCTCACTTCACAATGACTTCAAATACTCAAGACTGTCTCGTTGTAGGCGTAAACATTCTGTCCATGCTAAATTCCTTCTTTCATTCAGGATTGACGTTTGTCATTGTGGACATCTTCTAAGATGACAGTTATTCTTTTAATTATCAGATGACGACAGTTTTCTCCTTAGGGTTAGATCTGAAGTGAGCTCCATGGTGTCCAGAATGAAATTTCCTACAGCTCTTCTTTAGAAGGACAGTGCCTCATGTTTAATGTAATAACATCTAACATTAGCATGTTTACCATCAGTTAGTTTTGCCTTTTAAATCAAGTTTATCCACTCTATAACAATCTTTCACACTATGATAAATCAATGATATCTTTATCACAACTTTCCACGTAGGAACATGTCCCGGGCCCTGTGAGAAGTGGTCCCCAAAAAGGTCCTCTATTGTAGTCTACTCATTAGGCCTGGGGTTCGGGAACGCATCCAAAAATGTAGTGAGTTTAAATCTGAGTCTGTATAGACCAATTAATATCCAACACTTATTATGGGACATGTCAATAAAAAATTTATAGGATCACATTAAAAAGCTATTAGAGATGCAAAATCATCCTGTCAGTGACATAAAACTTGTCAAACAGAAATAAAACATCATTAATATTCTGACTAAAAGTAAATGAAAGCACATTAGGT
Organism: Squalius cephalus; assembly: GCF_949319135.1. Classification (NCBI taxonomy): domain Eukaryota; kingdom Metazoa; phylum Chordata; class Actinopteri; order Cypriniformes; family Leuciscidae; genus Squalius; species Squalius cephalus. The sequence goes on from NC_137137.1 coordinate 7,882,069, forward strand.
GAAAGTTACTGATTCATTTCTGATTGATATCCAGACATGTACCAGCAGATCAGTCAATTAATATCTAAAGATTGGCTAATTTTGAATCACCATTCAAGCATCTATTAATAGTTTCAATAGCGAGTCATTAGTCTAGTGGTTAACATCCAGTGGTAAATCATTTCTGGCACCAAACAAACTCGGTGTTAAATGATAATCCGTCAATATTGTCCAGTGACCAAAACCAACAGTGCGATTGCAAATGTGATATTGCTTTTAATTTTATTGCTTTTCACCATTCAATAAGTTGATATTAATTTGGGACACAATAGTTACCAGAACCATTGCGCATCTCTAAGCAATGCACAGTTGTGTAGTGAGAGTCGTTCAAGAATGATTTGTTCATTTTAGATGACTTGGGAATGAGTTGTCTCAGAGAAGAATGCATCTTCTTCGATCCAAAGACGCAGTAGGGACTTTGGATGTGAACAAATTATTTCTGTTTCTTATCATTTATTTTTTTTGCTGCATATATTCCTAATTTGGAATAAGATTGCGTATATGGACATGTTAGGTGGAATTTGTCTATTGAAAATCTAACATTTTAGCTAAATTAGTTTCTGAATGAATTAGTGTTTTCTGTTAAATTAATGGATGATTCAGTTGATTGAATTACTCAATCACTGAAAAATCATACTAGCATAGTACTTTTATCTTTCTATGGCAGAAATAGAAAGAATAGTTTGCAGGGACGTGGTTCCAAAATGACTCACTCATAAAGTTTGGTTATATTATATTAGAATGATTTATTTTCTGATATATACAGTGCAATGCATAAGTTAATACACCCATGCTAAAGTTGACTAAAAAGAGGAATAAAAAATCATATTTTGGAAATCGAACTTAATGCCTTAATTTAAAAAATTAGGAAAAATCCAACCTTTTAGGTCACCAATTTTCTTTGTGAATGAATAATGTATCGTAAATAAATAAATGTTCTTCCTTAAAATACATGGTGCATAAGTGTGTACACCCCTATGTTAAATTCCCATAGAGGCAGGCAGATTTTTATTTTTAAGTATTTTTTTTTTTATAAATTTTTAGGATACTATGCATCCTGATAAAGTTCCCTTGGCCTTTGGAATTAAAATAGCCCCACATCATCACATAGCCTTCACCATACCTAGAGATTGGCATGGAGTACTTTCCATAAGATCATCTCTCAATGCAAATCAAACTAGCTTTTAGGCTAACTGAAATAAAACCATGCCAATCTCTAGGTATGGTGAAGGCTATGTGATGATGTGGGGCTATTTTAATTCCAAAGGCCAAGGGAACTTTATCAGGATGCATAGTATCCTAAAAATTAATTTAAAAAAAATACTTAAAAATAAAAATCTGCCTGCCTCTATGGGAATTTAACATAGGGGTGTACACACTTATGCACCATGTATTTTAAGGAAGAACATTTATTTATTTACGATACATTATTCATTCACAAAGAAAATTGGTGTCCTAAAAGGTTGGATTTTTCCTTATTTTTTAAATTAAGGCATTAAGTTCAATTTCCAAAATATGATTTTTTATTCCTCTTTTTAGTCAACTTTAGCATGGGTGTATTAACTTATGCATTGCACTGTATTATTCACAAAATTCAGTGCTGTTTGTCTAACACAATTAATGTTGCATTATTTAAAGATCCCCTGTGGTGAAAATCAAGTTTTTAATGTTGTTTATATGTCTATGTGGTGTTTTTAATATGCTTTAATATGAACCATGTGCAAATTCATAAGTCCACACCATTGCTGAGTATACTCTCAAAAACGCGGTTTTTAAAAATCACCGGTGTTCCTTACGTCATAAACCTTGTAACCAATCACATCAAACGGCTTTAGCATAACTCATTAACTGTGCTTTTGAAGCAGGGAAGTCTCAAGAGAAGCCAGGTTTTTACCAGTATATTTTGCTGTTGAAATGAAAAATCGGGTACATTTAGCAATATAGCACTTGAATTCTGTATATGATGTATATTATGATGTTATGATGAACTATATGCCTTTCTCCACTGATGATCAATGATGTTCAAAGCGTTTCTAAGGATGCTGATTTTTAGAAGGCAGACTGAGATGGTGAATAGTAACATGGTTTGTGTAACATTTGCAACACATTATTAGCTGTTTGATAACATAGTCAAGCCAAAGGCAAATCATATTAAGAACCGCTATGTCTCCGACGTTGTAAAGAGCGATGCATTTGTGCAGCGTTTACTGCAGTAACTTGAGTAAAAGTTGATCTCTGAGAAGCACAACAGCTAGCATTTATCCAGACGTACGGTGTAGTCAAATGTGCTTTCGTCATTTTATAGAGCTAATTGAATTGCAGCTGCCTGATTTATTTAATTCCTTTACTTAATCTGCCTCTAACAATTAGGGGTGTAACAATTTATCGTGTCACAATATATCGCAATACAAAAATGCAACAATATGTATCGTGAATAGTGACAATATGTAACGTGAATAGTTCACCCCCAAAATAAAAATTACTATGTGAGAAAAAATGTACGTTTTCAGAGTTTTAGTGTCAGTACTTACATTCAAATATTATATATACTGTTGAATATAATGTATAATAATGCAATAGGGGAATATCTGTGTAAAAAAGTGGCCTACATTATTTTAAATGTATCTATCAGCTTCAGGATCATGAATATTTTTTATTCTGGTGTCTCTATTGTCCTGTGCTTTGGGTTTCCAGCACCAAGTCCAAGAATATTCATTTATACACACAATGTAATATCAAATTTATCAGTTTAATAAACAGTAAATTTTTTGTTAACCTTTTATCATATGTCTTGGAGTATCGCAATAATATTGTATCGTGAGTTCAGTATTGTGATATGTATCGAATCGTGACATGAGGGTATCGTTACACCCCTACTAACAATGCAGATGCCATGTGCAAATACACACCGGATTTTTTCTCAGTGAATCTTGTTGTTCAACCTTTAGGTGTTGTTTAGATATATTCAGCTATGTAACTGCTTTGGTTCGGAAGAAGATTTCACAACTCGTCATTTAGATGCCAATGTCTCTTGCATCATATCCCCATGCGTTTTTTCACCTCACACATGTCTCTCTAACTCTCTTCTCTGTAGCATGTTGTGTAGGTTGATATCTCCATGAATAATAAATTATACGTCCTGATTGATAATCCACTGATGACTCCATGAGCCACAGACCTTATGGATGCATCATCTGTCCTCCGACACCCTCTCAATCCATTCATTCCATCTATCCTCAATTAGAGATTATCATCTCCCAGTCTGTAATAGATTGAATGAATAATCAAAAACAACACCCCACCATCACTACCTCACTCTACAAGGTCTCTCTCTCTCTGCTCTCTCTCTCTCTCTCTCTTTAAAAATTTTCATGCTCTAAATTGAGCTCTTACACCCTTGCCTGTGTTTTTTTTTTCTGTTTAGATTGTGTCGTGGATGTTTCGAGAGCTTTAGACAAACCAGGCTAATGATTTGCTTTGATGTTTTAGAAGTTATACAATTCTCACTGCAGAGCAATGATTCATTTCTGGTTATTTCTCTTTATCAGTATTTTGCAGCCTGACATGGGAAAAAAGTCAAAATACAAAACCACAGTGAAGAAGAAGACTCTAAACCCAGAGTTTAACGAGGTCAGCTATTCCCATTAAAGGTGTAGTCACACAAAGCTGTATTAATTAATCATGAAAAAAGCTGATTCCTTTCCGTTTAAATTTTACTTCTGATGAACCAATTTTGTATTATTATTATTATTATTTATTTTTTTATTTTTTGCAGCAGTTGAGCATTGCAACGAGTCACAGGCGAATGCAGTGGCAAATGAGAGGCATTTAAATTCAATAGATTCTATAGGTCTTATTAGTCTTGATTTTTCTTTTTAATCAAAATGAAGAATCGCAATTAAATTATCAGGGGAAAATACTTAACGAATTAGGATATTGTCGTAGCCATGCAGCCGTTTAGTCACTTTCGACTTTCTGTTCTATTCAATTACATTCATATTCATGTGAACGTGGGTGAGTGGAAATGCAAGCACAAGTGAAGAAGTTTCTTCATTGGCTGCATACCAAATTTAAGTTTGATGAACTTTGACATATGAATTTGTATAGTCATAGATTGATCTCTTGACTCAAAACATAACTTACAACTTCAGCGTGGTTTGCAATTTTGTGGCAAAGTAGAGTACCTGGTATATATGACCATTTGTAATTTATTATGTTTTGTTACTTATAGTTTTATGATTTATTTAAAAACAGAAGCCCTAGAATGTGACATCATGGGCCCTGTCATACACCCGGCGCAATATAGCGTCAGGCGCGACGCTAGTGTGTTTTGCTAGTTTCAGCCCGACGGAGTTATCATTTTCACGTCCTGCGCCACGTTGTTTAAATAGCAAATGCATTTGCGCCTATTTGTGCTCCCATCGTCATTCTGGTCTGAAAACGAGGTGTGTTCAGGCGCATTGATGGTTATTGGCCCCTTATGTTATTTAAAGAGCGCGTTAGTAATGTGCGCCTATAGGCGGGTCCACAACGTACGTACACTCTGCTTATTACACACACACAGGGACGCGCAGCAGCACACAAACATGCCAAATATTAAAAATAAAAGGATTACAATGTAAAAGATTATTATTGTGTACATAAAGATATGGTTGAATCCGGCTTGTCCCGTAGATGGTCTGCTTGTGCACTTTTACCTCGCACACGAGTACTTCCGTTTGCGCTCTGGAGACGCGTTTGGTCTTTCCACTATCAAATTCCGCCATGTAAATAGCGAATCCGCCATGGCGCGAGCACAACTGGCATTTAAAAGGAATGGGAGATGAGACTCTGATTGGTTTATTGTAAAGCCCAAAACACACCCATTACTAATTAAGAGAATATGGACAACCCTTTTAGACAAATTTTCCCGTTGTTAAACTAGCAAAAGTGGGTTCGGACACGCCCTACGTGCACTTGCGCCGTGCGCTTTAGACCATGCGCTTAGATTGTTATAGGGTCCCATATATTGTTGCTCATAACTTTGCATGCTCAAAGCTGAATGTGACCACACCTTCACTTAATGTGAATATAGATGTTGTGATGCTTCCCTCTGCCAAAACTGATTAATGTCCTCTTCAATCCAGGAGTTTTCCTATGAAGTCCCACATGATCAGCTCGCCAAGAAAACCCTGGAGATCTCAGTCTGGGACTATGACCTGGGCATGAGCAATGACTTCATAGGTGAGTTTTACAAGCAAAAATATGTTTGTATGTTTTATATGTTTTCAAAAAAAAAACAGAAACAATTGATTACGTACATGAAGAAAAATTCTGAAAGGATGATGAAAAAACCTTACCATTCAAATAACACCTGTTTATATGAAAGAATATATGTTCACCTTAAAAGTCTGAACGGGCCTGACTGGGCCAATAGAATTTTTTTTAGCCCTGATATATTGAAGAGCACAGGTAAATGTGACATTTATTATAATGAGTTAATGTGAAGATTGTTTAAAGTTCATTAAGTTGTTATTATTTTTAAAAGCTAATAAATGTTAAAATGTATTGCGTTCAATGATACTGTAATGCTGATATTGAGGGGGGAAAATCTACAGTATATCATAGAGACATCAGTAGCAGTATTGGTATCGATGATGCCTTCTTTCATAAAAAGATGCCATTAAAGGGATAGTTCACTTTGAAATTAAATTTTGGTATGTTTTAGCTTACCTCAAGGGCATCCAAGATGTAGGTGTCTTTTTTTCCGCAGTAGTTTCAATTTTGATATTTTTAGGTCAAACCGTTCTTGTCTGACAGTCATATCATGCAGGTCTGTGGTCACTGTCTCAAAGAGCATGCACAGAGTCCAAATTAAAACAATTCCCCATCGTCCAAATTAAACAATTCCCCATCGTAAGTAGCCACGTCCGAGTGATCTGAAGGCGCGGGCGCTTCCTATTGTGTGACGTGTGCGCAGACTGGTGCATAGATATATACAATAGATGCCGCCTTGGCTACGGCAGTTCATTGGAACGAGGCGACATCTATTGTATATATATCTATGCACCAGTCTGCGCACACGTCACACAATAGGAAGCGCCCGCGCCTTCAGATCACTCGGACGTGGCTGTCTACAAAAGGTAAAAACAATATAAATACTGTTCGTTTTCTCACACAAACCGCTCGTTTCGTGTCTTAGGCCATCAATGTGTACTTACGATGGGGAATTGTTTTAATTTGGACTCTGTGCATGCTCTTTGAGACAGTGACCATAGACCTGCATTATATGACTGACAGACAAGAACGGTTTGACCTAAAAATATCAAAATTGAAACTACTGCGGAAAAAAAGACACCTACATCTTGGATGCACTTTAGGTAAGCTAAAACATACCAAAATTTAATTTCAAAGTGAACTATCCCTTTAAACAAATATTTGAAATGTAGGCTCTGTCTACATTAATTTGGAGATTAAATGTGAAATTATAATAAAAAATATAGTAATAACTTTGTTTGGTGCAGAATTATGTACAGAAAAATATGCGATTAATTTTCATTTACGTTGTAAAAATCTGAATGTTACAGCTTGAATGACTCTCATATAAGCAGAATAAGAACAGATCTAAATCTATATGACTTTTCCTTTAACGGAGCATCAAAGGAGTTTAGCAGGAATGTCCACTTTCCATCCAGAACTGTCAAGCTACAAAAAAAGGGCAATAAAAGTAATCCAGTATGAACCATACGATAGCTTTCTGGGAGGAACAGACTGAATTAGAAGTTGTTAAACACTGAAAGTGTCACTTGACAGCTGTGGTCTCTTCACTTTTAATGAAAGTGCAGCTCAGAAAGACAGGTTTCGAAAGTCATGATGGGTGAGTAAATGATGACAGACCTTTTAATTTTTGGCTGGACTAACCCTTAATGAAAAGAAACAGAGGAAGAGTCAATAACAGAAAAGCTCTTGAGCTTTGTGTTGTGACGTGTTTATTTATGATTGAATGACACGTGTGCTCTGAAACAATCGGGACGGTGGGAGTAATTGATGTCAGTGGGATTGATTTAGAGGGGAAGGCTGAGGAACGGATGGGGGGGGGGTTCAACAGAGAAGTGTGAAGAAATGAAGGGATGTGAATAAACGGATGGTTGTGAGAGACATCCAGGCATGAATGCACACGGAGGACGCAGGTCTCGGATTGACGTGCAATGAAGCGTAGAATTTATTTAACATTTTCGTGGAACTTTTTTTTTGCCCGCTCCTGTCTATTTCCTTTCTTTTTCTTTCATTCCCCATGGCGGGGATGTCATGCGTAGGGTTCATTTGTCATGACTTGCTCGTGGCCATGAACATGCGGTATTGATGCGAGGTGTGTGTGTTTGTGTAGGAGTGATCGAAGCGGGGCAAAATCTCAGTACGTGAGGGGCCTGATGAAATGAAACGCAGCTTGTGTCCAGGTTCAGCGAGTTCAGATATTAGACTGGGAGACACGCTGAAGTGTCTAGAACAAAGGTACTCAACTTCAGAAGCCAAGAGAGCCACAGTCAAACTACAACAGATGCAAAGCGTGTGTGTGTGTGTGTATATGTATGTGTTTACTGGACTTGATGCTTACTTTTTTCCCAAGGAGCACATGTGCTGAGTTGAAAATTTTAGGACTAGCAATAAAAAAGGTGTCAAACAATGTGTTTTTACTTAATAAAGAGATATAAGTATATTCACAAGCAAAATTATTTCATTTATTAGAATATAAAAAGTACTCTAGGTATCAAAATATTTCTGATTTAAACTATTTTTTCTAAATATTTTTAGTCTTTCCTTCGTGTGACAGGGCAGTCCGAGACAGAACCTATAAGAGTTTACGTTGAATTAAATGGCGGATACATATTAAGTCACCAAAATACCAATAATAACCAGGGGGAAAAAACTTCTAGTATCATTGACACTATTATACTATACTATTAGATTTGTATTTTCTGTTTTTACTGTAATTTATTTATTTATTTGTCCATTTGTTGTGGTTTTGTCATTATTATTATTATTATGTCCATATTTTTTTTATACATTTTTTATTTATTCGTTTGAGTTATTTTTGTACTTCTGAGTTATAATAAATGAAAATGAAAAATGTTGCTAACTAGCTGAAATAAAAAAGTTTTATTTTATTTGAAGTAACGAAAATATTTTTTATGGTTTTAATTTTGGGCAATGATAATAATAATGTTAATATATTTATAAAGTTAGTTAAAAGAACGATAGATAGATTTGGTATCTTATTGTTCTCTCTCTCTCTCTCTTTCTCTTTCTCAGGTGGAGTTGAATTGGGGATTAACGCAAAAGGAGACAGACTGAAACAGTGGTTTGAGTGTCTAAAATACAAAGGAAAGAAAGTGGAATACTGGCACACACTGACACAACAAGGAGCCGCTAGCAGTGACTAACACAGACGAGACAATTCCTTGATAAGTAATACAAAAACAATGAAGTAATAATGATAAATAAATGCAATAATGCTCTGTCTGGTGATGATGACATTCAATATTAATGCGTGAGAAAAAGCATAATAATCTATTGTACAGCTAAGTATCACATTCTTTTGTGATGAGAAAGAAGCAAGTGTGATCACAAGCCTGGATTGTGACGCACAAAGAATCGACCCCTTTTTCTGGTCTATACGTCACTTATGTGAAATCGTACTGTGTTGTGACTATGCCACAGGGGCTCATGCCATATTATAGTGTTATTGTTTATTACATGTAAAACGTGTAATAGCATCCTGGTGTTTGTTACAGTTGGTGGTGCCGTAATTTTGCACACTGTCAAAGCACAACACATCCAGCTGACTGTAAATGTCCTGTGTGTATCTATGTATTTACCTTTTGTGATTTGTTACGTATGAACGTTTACAGTCTCTTCCAGCCCGCCAAAAACAAGATGCACAGGAGAAGCACAAGGGACCTTTAATGCAATGAAAGAAAATCTCTGGATTTAAACGATCACTCAAGAACTGCCGCAGAACTAAACGACAGTCACCTCAACGATCTGCACAACGCGAATGTGTGTGCCTGTTGGTGCGTGTGTGTGTGTGTGTGTGTGTGTGAATGACCCAAGTCTATGTTTTTGTCTTTGTATGTAACTCTGTTGAATGTTTGTACAGTCTCCTACAAAAAAAGATTCCTGATGCACAGACTTTCTCGCTTTCTCTCCGGCGTCCTCTACTGGTTTAGAGGTCTAACTGCCAGGACAGTTCCAGTATGGAGGGTGAATCGCCTCTGGCAGGCCTCATGCACAACTGCACACCCCATTAGGGGTTAAATGAGCAATCAAACAAAGCCTTTGATGGACAAAATACCTGTCGAAGGACGTCTACAAAAGAGTCAGAACACAAAAAGTTAAGCAAATAAAGGATACACTTGCTTTGTAGTCCATCAGCTCTGTGAAACAATGCACGTTTCTTGCCATGCGTGGGAATTTCGGCTATAATTGTATCCCCGTGATTGCATTTATTAGCTATTAGATTCAAATCATTTACCACCCACCAGAATCTACTTTTCATCTGGTCTTGACATTTAATTGCACAACAACTTAATTCTGTCCTTCCATGGCTCTCTCCGCCATTCCTGACCTGGGGGTCTGCTTTTTTTAACAAGTGGGTTATCAAATGAATGGCCTAAACGGTGTATAATTATCAAATGTTATTATAAGCAGCTGCATGCCAAGTGAATGTCACATATGCTTTGATGGACCACCAATCTGCAGTGCTTATGTTTGTCCTAATATCTATCATCGAGCCCATCTAAGGGTATTTGTTTTTGCTCAGTGAACTGGGACAATCTAGGCTACCTTTGATGAAACAGCATGGCATTTAGATAATGGACTGGCACCACCTGCCAGCCAAGATGGGACTCCAGGGGGAGCGTTAATGAATGAGGGGTCAAACTGAAGGAGGATTATTCAAGTCTCACTCACTTGTCCTCATTGACCGTCTGTGTGGAACATGTGATGTGACTGCCATCGTGTGTCCGTCTCTGTAACTGCGTCTCAGAAATAAATTGGTGCAACAGTGGCTGTTGGAAATGAGAGCGAGTTTTGTGCGTTTGAGTCCTAGAACCTTTCATTCATGCAGTGGATTTCTTGTCATGTAATGGAAAATGTTCCAAATAGAGTGAACAGTATTAACCCATGAATGCATGATGTAAAGTACATCTTTAATGACAGAGATTCTGCATGCATTCTTATTCTATGCATAACATGATATTGTTACATTTGCATTTGTTTGTGATAAATGAATGAATGAATGTACAACAGAAAGTTTCAGTATTTTTCTTTTTGTGGCAGAACACTACTGTGATGTCTTTCTCTCTCTCTTTTTTTATGGATCAATAATTCTTCCCATGTAAAGAGGAATGGCAGCCTCGTCGTTCCACAGTATCAGAATGAAGGGCCGTAAAGCCGAGAACGTAGAGAAGGAGCGAGAATAAGAAATGCTTGTGGCTGCGGCGGCCTCCACTCCCTTCTCCGTGAGCGAGAGAAAAGCGCTATGACGAACATCTGAGATGAATGCTTCAGATTCACCCGGAAACATTCCACACAAGTTAGGATTTTGGAAGAGATCTGACAAACCTGAGGAGAGGAGAGGTGAGGAGAATTCTGTCATGATTTACTCATCCTCATATTATTTCATGGAAAACAAAATGAGATTTTTTATAGTATACATGCTTCCTTTTTCCATACAATGACAGTTCATTGTTGTCAGGCTCCGAAAAGGACTAAAATGATCATAAACCTATGATAAAAGTGGTCCATTTGATTCCTGCACTATTCCTAGTTATCTGAAGGCAGATCATAGCTTATGTGAGAAAGATTTTTTTAGAAGATTTTCAGTGTCAGGTCTCATTTCTGTCTTTTCCTCACACAAAGTTATCCTGTAGTGCATAATTTGATAATGATAATATTTTCGTTGTATGGAAAATAAAACTGTATATTTGTAAAAATGTCTCCTACTGAGAGGTTTGGAATGACATGAAGATGAGTAAATGATGACAGAATTTTTACATTGTAGCTTCAGCATTTTAGAGTAAATAAAGCGACATTCTTACCCAGATTCTTCAGTAAATCCTCCAGTGGTGTGGTCTCTGTCAGCTTAATTATAGGCAGTGTGACCTCAGCAGTTTGGATTGGCATTTTGTTCATCTCGGAAACCATTTCTTCAATAGTTTTGTAGTTTATATTGTTCTCCATCAATAAGAAGTCATTTTCTGACGATGTGGGCGGGACCAGTATGTACAGGCTGTTTTTGCCTGTAAGAGGGAACTTTCCTACCTGGAGAGATAGTTCTGCAGTGTTTGTGTTTGTATTTGTACAAATACAGTGCATAAGCTTGTTGTTCATTTTCAGGAAATTATGTAAAATTCTATTCTAAAAAAACAAATTATAATAAAAAATAAAATAATGTTTAAATAATTATTTTTAATCCTTTGTTATTTAGATTTTTATTATTTGTTTATTAATTTTTAAATATATTTCATTAAATAATTTAAATTTAAACAATTTTTTTTCATTTTTTATCTATCTATAGGAGGCTGATGAATCACTGAAATATTGAGCTTGATTGGGGCACTGATAAAGACTTCTCGATTAATCAATTTGACAGCACTAAGAAATATGACGCGGATCAAGCTGATCTTTTTTTAATAAATATTTGTAAAATATGGTGAATGCAAAGAACGTTATTATTTTGCATTATACACTAAACAAGGTAAATCTATAAAACAATGTGATTAAGTTCAGTATCATGTTAATAATATCAGGATCAAGTCAAAGGGTCATAAATAGCAACGTTTCCTGAGAATGACCCTTGTGCATTCATCGCAATACTTACCTCAGCCTTTAAATTTTTGAAGTAGCCCATTTGAAGGCTGTATTTAGAGCTGTAGAGAGTCAAAACATCTTTGGCCTGATCAGAAAATGTAGTGAACTTTTCCCGTTTGTTTGTGGACTCAAATACTGTCTTCCATTTACCTGTAAAGCACAAAGAAACACTAACACAGTCTCATAAAAAATAAATAGGTAAAGTATGCAGAAGCCGGAATAGAGTCAGTTTACTCACTTACCATTAAAGTAGACGGCATTTAACAGAACAAATGAAGTGAAGGGATCCACATCTGTAATTAACTCAGTGATTTTCTTGTTTGTCTTATCCGCCACCCATTTATTGATGAGCTTCACGTTTAGGTCGCTGTCATTGGTCAGCTTCTGTGGCACGGCATCATAGAACTCCAGTGATTGGTTGATAAAAGCTTCTGCCAACTGTAGCTCTATAATGAAATAAAACTTTTCAGGGCTATGGACATGACAATCATGCAGCTATGCTATGACTTCCTGCACTATTATATTAGGCAGTATTAAAATGAAGTCCAGAATAAGTGATTCTGATTTAACTACTGCATTGCTGTTATTGACCCTTGCGAAAAAGAAGTTCACTTACTTGTAATTTAAAGTATATTTGGTACCACTATTTTACAGTTTCCTTGTTACATGTTGTTATAACTATAAATGAAGCATAATTACACGCAACTAACCCTAATCCTAAACCTATTCTACTTTAAAGTACACGTATTTTGATGTTGACTAAAGCACATGTAAAGTATTTGATTTTAATATTTGATATGTATTACATTTTGAATGTATTAAATTGTTACTAATAACAATACTAATTGTAATAGTAATTACAATAATACATAAATACGAATACATGACATACAAGTTACAAGAAAAATTACATTAAAGTATATTTTAGTTTACCATAAATAAAATGCGGTGTAGCATGTTTCAAATACAATAGAATTATGTAAAATGTAAAGATTTATTTAAGTCCTACTTAAGTGGGTCAACAAAACTCTTAAGTTTAACTAATTGCATTTAATATAAATGTAAACTATAATACTACATATTGTACATTTTCATTGTACATAACATGCAATTAAGTGTCAGAAAACAGTACATTAAGTTTGCACTTAAGAAATATTATTTCCGCAATAAGTGCACTCTTTAAAAGTCTGCTAAAGTATACTACTTTTTCACAAGGAGAGGGCTTATCTTAACCTATTAGTATGTTCTGTGTCTACCTGGGGAATAATATATGGCAGAGGCCATTTTCAGCGAGTCCTTCATCAGTTGTTTCAGATTCTTTATTTCAGAATGCGAGCAGGAGAATTTTGGAGGAAGCTTGAGAGCATCTTCCAGCTGTGTCCTGGTCTCACCTCGAGCACCTTGCAAAGAGGGCAAGAGAAAGAAGAGGCTCAGCAGGTCAACAAAGTACAATGTGTAGCCTTTTGTTGACTATGACGTTCATTCTTACCCAAAAGCAAGTTATAAAGGGCTGCAGCAATGCTGACTGGGGAGAAGATCAAGTTGGTTTTGGGTTTTGAACCTTTAAGATTGCTGTACACAGAGGTGGAGAATTCTCTGAGTGATTCCTGCATGATTGCCCTCCCTGATCTGCTGTCTGGATCCAAACAGGCCTCCCATGGGTCGGTGTGGTGAAGGCAGCGGGGTGGAGGAGGGGCTAAAAATTAAACAGTGGGAAAGGGTTACCTTGATGAGAAAAACAAGTGATTTCATTTGTGTGATTTAAGATATAAACAGATATTCTTATATAACATCTATTTTAACTCATTACACTTTTTAACTAACTACATAACTTATTTTTTAACTCCTAAATAGTAAGAATAATATTAAAGCGCACAAAAATAAACTAATTTAAAATTTTATTTATAAATTAAGTTAAATGTAAGAAAAAAAACACTTTTATAAATGTTCTTAATTAAATAATTTCTTTATTCCTAAATAAAATGTAAGAATAATGTTAAAACAGAATTTAAACACACATTATATTTTTTTAAAAAAATTATATATTTTTTTAATTGTTATTATGTAAGAATATTAAAACTGACATAATTTATAAATAAAACTGATTTTAAAATTAATTTATTTTATTTCAAATAAAATGCAAGAATAATATTTAAACAGACAGAATTTATAAATATTTTTTAAATAAGTGTCTAACGTTGCACTTCCAGCTCCACAAACAGGGTCTGAGATGAATCTTTTATGACACACTGGTACATCCCAGCGTCTTCCACTCTGGCCTGACTAATTTTAATCGCCCAGTCCTGTTCTTCAGGCCTGGGGTCCCAGAAAACCCTCTGAGGTGTCAGGTCTCTCTCTCCTTGGCTGTCTGTGTCTTTGTCAGGCTTGAGAAGCACCAATTCTTCTTTCTCTCGTTTCCAGAAAACAGGGGGTGATTTTGTTTCTTTGGAAGAGAGAAATTTGGCAACCTGGCATGGAAGCGTGATATCATTCTTAGCTTCTACTTTGATGACCTGCCATTCCAGAACAACTGGGGGCTCTGAGAAGAAAAGAAAAAAGAGTTTAGTTTATTAATTGACTTCTGAGATTAAAAGTCATCAATGAGATGATGTTTGACAAGCTCCCTTCTGTTAAGAAAACCTTCTAACCTTCCACGCGTATTGTGAATGTTCTGCTCAACCTCACACGATCCTCTCCTTTATAGCCTTCCTGCACACACTTGTACTGTCCACTGTCAGTGGTATTTATGCTTCTGAGGTTCAAGATGTGACTCTTCTCCTCCAGTATGTGCTGCTGCTGTGTCTGATCAGACGTGAAGCTCCAGGTGTATGTAGAGTCAACCAGTGTAGGAGCGTCGTCAGGAAGACAAGGAAGGGAAATACTGGAGTTTTTCAGGACAGAGATGTCGCAGGTAGACAGGAAAAGCTGAAGAGAGGGGAGATTGTAAAAGCACCATCACTGTATGATAAAAGTGGTTGTTAATATGTTAACTTTTGTGATATATGTGAAGCCAATAAAGAACAGGCTGAAATTGTAATAATTTTCCATTGAATAATGTCAAGCTAGTTTGAAAAACAGAGTTAATAATTACAAGATTAAGTTTATTTTATTTCACAGGGGATATAGAATTCAGAAACCCTTGTTAGCGACACCGGTGGCCCTTAAGTGAACTGCAGCCAGCAACAACTTACTGCTCGTGCTCGCAGTCTCGCACTCGTGAAGAGACTGAAGTAAACGTGATTCAAGGCCCCGATATACTAACTGCGAAGTTATTTTTCGTTCTTCACTTAGAAGTAAAAAGAAGTTGGAAATACTTTTGCAGCGATAAACCTCCCGACGCCGGCCACGCTGCTGAGAGCTGACTGACTTCTCACAATAACAAAATAATCAAAACAAAAAGACAGCGTGGAGAAAGCGGCATTTAAGAAATCATCGAAGCGATGTGTTGATATGTTTGCACCAGCTCTGCAATTTACTGCCATCATGTCGACAGATGAGGTAATTCAAATTACACTATTAGTTTGACAATAAAGTATAGGTTTTTAGACTAGCCTATAGATTTGGCTATTAATCCCTTTTCTTTGCATGACACATTGGCGTTACAGTCTTTAGGCATTGTCCTCAACATTAAGCATTCGTTTCTTGTATAAGAAAGGAAGAGATCCCTCTCGGAAGCGCGCGTAAATGTAACATTGACTTTCCCGGCAAAAACGTCCCGATTCCTTCACAATTCACATAAAAAAGTCTACACAGGCTTTCATAGACAACATAGGATGCCGGGGAAGGTCTCGTTTTTTATGTTTCGTTACAAGCTTTTCACACATTGGCAATAAATAAAGCGTTACATGAAAAGCCTTTGCACCGCGGGAACTGGGAATGATTTTAGTTATGACTTTTGGGGGGACTAAAATTAGCTCCTACTTCAGAGTATGGTCTAACCATGGAGAAATGGACACAGCGACCCCATTTGATTCAACGGAGAAAAGTGAAGTCAATTAGAAGCACTCACTTCCTGCAGACTCAAACTGAGCTTGACGACAGATGTGACGTGAGCAACCTGTAGCTGTGCCAAGAAAAATCTGAATCATTCCCTTCCGAAACTTGCAGAGACGGAGAGTGTGAGTAGGAGCTGTCCATGAGCTAGCAGCAGGAGCAACTTTTGCTAAGTATTCTGATTAATTATTTTGTCATTTTGCCTCCACGTCCCCCCGATTGCCCGCGAGCTTCTCCTCCCGTCCATACGGTCATTTATCTACTGTGCGACAGAGAGTCGCGTGGTTATGACGCAATCGTTAGCCTATTTTTACAAAAACTGCTTCTACGGGGCGATAACGTAAGATACAAGGTAATGGAGCCTTTTATACATTTTCGTGTTTCTTTAGAAATGAATAATGGACAAATGGAGTCTTTAAACGTCTCAGATGTAAAGTTATTCGCTGTCAAAGTGACGCCAAAATGAATGGGAGTCAATGGAATGCTAACAGCAGGTGATGGTCTGCTAATCAATGGCGGCGCCCGGGGAAGCTTCACTTTCCGGCTGATAGATTACCCCCTTGGGTCTAACCAGCACAATAGGAAATACCAGTGACGTGTATTGGCCGAAAAATGCGAAACATCGGCACCCACCATGTAAACACCGTTTATAGCCTTATGTACTCCAAGAACATGGAAACAGCAGATGGTCAGACGCCAAAGTCCAACTACTTCTCAACCTTTACTGAGGAAATCAATGCGACTTTGAAGGGACCAACTGAAACATGATTATATTTCTGCTCTGCTAGAAACATTGGGCATCAACCACATACAACGCTATAATACTTTTTCATATAAAGTTTACTTTCTTTGTTTAACAGTTCTATCCAATAATAACACATTAGATGACTGTTCAACAGATCGTAAACCAATGAAGACGGAGAATGGGAGCGTTGTGTGCTGAGGCTTTGCCGCTCTGCACCTTCAAAATAAAAGTCCCGCACAACATCCAGAGCGGCGTGACGTAAGCGATGGCTAACGTCACTGCAGAGTTCACACTGGCGGTGGAAATGCAACCAAGAAAACGGCCCTTGGGGAAAATTTTGTTCTCAGAGGACCGCCCAGATGGCTATTACCTATAACTGAGTTCCTATAACTACTCTGTGCCCCTTTCAAGTAACGAAAATGTTTCTCATGTTTTTAGTTTTAGTTAACTAGCCTACTGTAATAACCCTGGCCGGAAGAAGCGCATGGACAAGGCTAGATCTGAAATAGAATGCGACGGGTCATCCCGTGTGCTATCTTTGCTACGTTACGCAACGAGAATCTCGATTCACCCGATATCATATTATAATGGGATGATCCTACTGGCTTTTGACGTTTTGCAGTGAGTAGCTCCCGCCCGGTATAGACCAAGCAACCAACAACTGATTAATTAAATATTAAAAATAGTCACTTCACACTTGATTAATCACAATTTATTTAAAAAACAAACAAAAAAAAAAACATGGAAACTTAATTGTTCTAAAAAAAAAAAAAAAAAAATACTGAGTAAAAGTCCTCATCTTAGTCATTTACTTACACCTGCACAGAGCAACAGGAGGATGCGGTACATAGTGTTGGATTCTGTCCTGGAGAGAAAAAAAAACAATTCTGCAATTTAAAGACACACACATTTAATGTTCACCATGCCTACATATGTCTCAGAAACATTCACAATATCTCTGAATAACCTTACAAGTAAGAACAGAGCATGTCCAAACAGTTTTTATTCATAATAAATGTACAATACATAGATTAGTAATTGCTAATATAAATGTATTGTAAGAAAAGGGAAAATAAATATAAAGCAAAATTTCTTTGCAATAAAGAAAAACGACTTACGCAGATATACTTTCAAATGGAAGAAGCTTCAAGCTCACGAAATGTCTGTCTGTTTGGCAGATCTGTCTAGTCCGCTTGCTGTTTTCTTCCCACTGATAATTGATAAATCATTACACAGATGTTTGCTAACATGCTGATTCTGTATTTACATAGATCCCAGATCAAAATCTGACTGATTTACGGAAAATCACATGTCCAAAGTCTCTTTAACAGATAAAAAAATAAAATGGGCCATGTTAGTTTTAAACAGCTAATGTAGAACAGTCAGTTGTTTATTGCATTAGCTCTAAACGATCAAATCCGAAAACACCATGCTATTGTTGTTTGCGCAGAGCATTGTAAATATATTTTCTTAGATAGGATACATTTATGTGACTTTCTTAGCTTTTTCTCATTTAACTGCATTTTTATGAGTCTCAGAATGCTTTTTGGCCTTTAAAAGGACCTTGAGAGGTAATTTCTCCTTTTTATTTGCTCACAAGGTTAAGATTTTTCAGTCAGTTTTGTCTATTTACATGCTTTGACTTTTCCTGTGGAGCTAGGTTGTGACATGAATAGATTGTTAAAATGCTAATTAATTCAAATGTTTCAGACCAATGTTTTCAGGTAAAAATCTGCCATTTATGTCCCTGCACCTGTGTCTGAAACGTTTTCTCAAAGTCATGAACATTTGTATTCCTTTTCCTGTGGTTTCTTTCTTCAAATACCATTTCACCACTGCTAATGATTATTTAATGCATTTCTGATAGAAACGTTGTCAACTTAGAGCAACAAAAATAGGCAATATTGCCCAGTCATTTTTTTCCAGAGCTAAAAGGGCATGTTTATCCTGACCACAGTGGCCTGGAGATTTGGTCCGTCTCCAGAACGGGAGAGTGAGCGCTGTTATCAGACTCTGACGCAGAAGGGAAAATTGAGTATTGTGATGCGAATGTTTTTCTTATCTAAGACTGAGGCAGCTGTAAGTTTGTTTCAGCGTTTTAAAACCATTTCCACCTCGCACATCTGAAAATAAAAAATGTGATGCTGATATCGCAAAAATGGTCAAGGCCTGGGAAACACATTTGTTGAAATACTACTCTGATGGTTACAGGTTTCAGCCTCTTCCTGACAAATCAAGAGTGACATGTACATGATATATTTATTTTAAAATAGGCTAATATTATTCAGCAAGGATGCATTAAATCGGTCAAGCGGTTAACACTAAAAGTCAAATAAATGCTTTTTGTTCATCAAAGAATCATGGAAAAAAATTGTATTTACTAACATTGATACTAAGAAATGTTTTGTGAGCATCAATTCATCATATTATAATGATTTCTGAATGATCAAAATTCAGCTGTCATCACAGGATAAATTATGTCTTTTTTAAATAGAAAAGAGTTATTTTAAATTGTAATAATATTTCACAATATTGCTGTTTTCACTATAGCCTATTATTAATCAAATACGTGCAGCCTTGGTGAACATAAGAGACTTCTATTAAAAGCATTATATATATCTTACCAATCTCAAACCTTTGACCAGTTCAGCTCCAGAAGACTGGTAGATCCCCTGCAGTAATCAGTGGTGATGATTTTCAAGACACAAATGATGTCAGAGCTCTTAGATTATGAAAATCTCTTTGATATGCAAATAAGAAACAACTTCATACAGTGATAAACTAAACAGACGGCATGTCACTGTAACTTAAAGATAACTTATACATACATATTAAATGTACAGTTATACATAGATGATGTGTGCAAATAGAGAGAGAGAGAGAGAGTGTGTGTGTGTGTGTGTGTGTGTGTGTGTGTGTGTGTGTGTGTGTGTGTGTGTGTGTGTGTGTGTGTGTGTGTGTGTGTGTGTGTAGCTGTTCTGTGTCTTAAAAGGCTGCAGATTTGTCACCTGTGAAACTCCAGATAAACTCGAGCACCCCTCTTATCGCTCAAGGGCAGAGGAAGTGCGTTTTCAGCTGGACAAACCTCATAAAACGATACATGACTAACTTTGTATCTCTGCAGTGTTACATTAATTGAGTTACTCTCTTTAATGTATTTACATGCATCATCTCCTGTGCACATGAAAAATCGGGGGATAATTCCAGTATCTTCCAGTATTTATCTGTTTGATGACTTTGTAAAAGCTGATTTTAGTATTTCTCTTAAATCATTAGGTGTGATCGACTTGAAGTGGCGCTGCGCAGATCAGTCGGTGTATAACCTCAAAGTACTGCAAAAAGCGTTTAGAGAGAAGACCGCTCTGTTTGCTTTCGAATCTCTCCCGCAGTACTTTTATGTCATACACCAATCGTCTGCACAGCGCCACTTCAAGTCGAACACACCTAATGATGTGCCTGAAGCCGAATACTATGTTCAGAAAATGATGCATTCTACGGAGCCCCTAAAGGGACATGGAGATGGAAAAAATATGAGATGAGAGGAAAAAATATAGTTTAATGCTTTTGAGTTCTCTCGCAATTATATAGATGGGTAGGCCTAATTATATTATATTTGCAGGCATCAGGAGCTGCCATCAGGGTATTATTATTCAGGGTATTAAAATCGCTTTTGAATGCTAGCTCGCTTTTTACTTTATTGTTCATGCAAGGCCAGTAGTTGGCGATGTCACTTTGTAAAGAAAAACTATGCACCTATAGACTGTACACGTAATACGCATGCGCATGACCTCACCAGTTTCACAAATTCATGTTTTTTGTAGTTTACACAGACAGTAACGGTATTATTTTCTAAAACTTGAACTTTGAAACCCGATTTGAAAAATGTGCATTTTCAGGCCCCCAAAACGCCGGTGTCGTGTAAATAAACGGCCAAAATGCATAAAAAGTTTTGCTTTTTTTAAAAACTTTTTTAGCTGAAAACGGTGTCTTATAACCGCCCCCTTAGACTTGCTCTAAACAGATTATTCTTAGACTTAAGAAAGAAAGTGTTATTAAAAAAAAGTCTTAATTTTTTTTTTCTAATTGTACAATTACAGTTGGCACATATATTTCTTATACTAAAAGATGGCAAATTTATAGTAGACTGGGAGTAAAAACACTTTCCAAGTTCACTTTCACCAAAAAACCCAAATGCAATATTAGTGTTTTAAGCCAAAGACTTTAGATATACAAAGACGGTGCATTCAAATTACTATGAATGGGAGAAAGTGCAATAGTGGAATAAGTCCCACTTTCTAAATAAATAGCCAATTGCCATTTGGTAAAGTCATCACATTGAATTCAAAGACGGCCGCCGAGTGAAATGACTAGCCTTAAAGGGACTTTGTTTAAACATCTTTTTTTTTTTTTTTTTGCCCTGTCCTTGTTCTTCTTGCTTTAACTCTCTTATTGTTGCTGTGTGCTGCTCTCCTGCAATGTCAAAAATGCCTCTGACTGCACTCTTACTAAAGACCTTTGTGAAGAACATCCAAGTCATAACACCAAACTGCACCAATGCATACCAAAAAGAAACGTATTCCATGTTTAGAGAGTGATAACACACCAAGGCTGTGATGATACTATTTATTCACCATAATGTTCTTTTCTTAGAGGTCATTGGGACGATATCTAGTAATCTAGAAAAACCTTAGAAACACGCAGCTTTCAGGATTCTACAGTTCTCTCTAAGATCTAGGGCCTCATTTGTAAAATGCTGCATAGAAACCATAAATTTATCTTATGATCATTTCTCAAATGTGCGTACATGTGATTCAGAGAACAAACGTACGCACAAAAAACATGCATACTTTCCAGAAGTGAAATTTATAAATCGCAAAGGATCTTGAAATTGTGCGCAGCTGAATGTTTTCAGTTCTCCACCTTGTAAACGCTGCCTAATTAATGTCATTAACATAAAGCACCAGTCTACGTTTTTTTACATCAAACACCGTTTTTATGTATATGAACGTTGGCATGGATTTTAGCATACTCACACTTTAAGATCAAATCTGTGCATACACACGTTTTATAAACGACGCCCCTGGAATCTGTCTTAGTGCATTGTTCAACTGAAGCTGATTAGAGTATGTTGGGAAGTGATGGCCATTAAAAAATATTGCCATAAAATGAAAAGAATGTTGTTCTCACATTTCTTTTTTTTATTATTATTAAAGTTTCTTTCCAAATCTGCTTTCATTTGGATATTTCACAAGTATTAGAAAAACCTAATCATACAGACCATAAATAAACCATAAAAAACATTTAAGAAAATATATTCACTGATATCAGTAATCTTTCATAAAAACATCACATTTACATTCAAAATGACTTAAGCCATCAGTGTTCCCATATTGAGTCTATCAAGTCTAAGAGTAGCATACAAACTCTTTCAACTTGCACCCTCAACTTGCTTTGAACTCATTTACCCCAAACCAGAAGTCAATGCTAGGAGTGAAGCTGAAAACAAAATGAAAAAATACAATTCGACAAATGTGAAACTAGTACAAGCCATGTTCAGACACACACACACACACCACTCTTCACTTTCATGGCATCTTGCCTTCTAGTTTCTCTTAAATAGTCCTCAGTTTATACTTCTGCAAGGACGGAAAAGTCTTTCTTAGAAAAGCAAGATGATTCATAGAGTCCACGCAGATCCCAAAAAGAGCCATGACTATCGGATGTGGGGGATAAATGTTGGTCTTGATGTCATTCTCTCAGTGGAAGGATGTTGGTGTGTTGAAGGCGGTCGGTTGAGTGTGTTGGTGTTTAGTAATACTGAATCTCTGTTGTTCCACCGGTAGAGCGTCTGCTCTCTGAGTCTTTGAGACGCAGCTTCCTCATCTCTCTTCATCCCTGCAAGCTTCTGGTATCGCCGCTGAAACAACAGCCAAAACTGATCTTCCTGCAGCAAACAAAAAGGAATTGTGTATAATTTTCATGGAATTTGCTGGGTTTCAAAGTTGCAAGGTTTTACTTTGCTGAAACAGTCGGCAATATTAATACATGTGAGTTTCTTTCTTCCATACAACACAAAAGGTTCATTTTTTAATTATATCTTTAACACTTTTCTTAAACGCAATCAAAATAAATGAGGACTGGTTCTCAAGCTCCAGTCCAGAATAAAAAAAAAAAAATGTCTATAAGGTATCATATCATACCCTCAATCAAACTTTAATGATGGGCTTCATGATAAAATGAACAATTTAAATGACACTGAAATTTAATGGGCAAGAGTGACCACTGACCAGTATTTTTTTTTCCTTAAATGTGTCCTTTTCACAGAAGAAAGGAAGTCAAATGGGCTAGTGAGTAAAAGACAATTTTTTATTTTTCAACTATTCCTCTGAGCCAGAAGTCTTCAACCCTGGTCCTGCCAACCCACTGTCCTGCAGAGTTTAGTTCCAACCTCATTCAAACACCTGAAGCAGCAAATCAAGGTCTTCAGGATCGCTTGAAAATATGCATGCAGGAGAGCTGAAGCAAGTTGGAAATAAACTTCAAGTAGGCGAGTCTTCAGTCTTCTATAGGCTTTTGTATGCCTTTGTAAGCTTGGAGAAGAGGTCTTCAACCCTGCTCCTGAAGACTGTCTGCAAAGTTTTTTTTTTTAACATGTCTATAGAGTTGAAGTCTCACCAAAGTCTGCTGCAGGGATGCAGGGACGTCGCGGCGCACCCTCTTGGGTTTGGCACAGTATGACTCCAAATGCTGGAGGTCACATCCCCGCACGCAACACTGCTCGACGATCCCTTTCCCACGAGAGCGAGGACCGCCGCTACGAGCTGCTCCAGGTTTGCCTAACCACCAACAGACACAAAGGAGAATTTGAAAGGTTTTAATGCCAGTCATGTTTATAAGAGTTCGTTGTAACTGTTAAAATGGGGTGAACACATACACTACCAATCAGTTGCTTGGGGTCAGTACTTTTCTTTTGAAAGAAATGAATGATTTTACTCAGCAAATACGCATTAAATTAATGACAGTAAAGACTTTTATTTTAAAATTTCTGTATCAAATCAGTTCTTCTTTATTTTATTGAACTTTCACCTACAATTAGGAGTGAAAAGTCATTGACAAACAATACCAATTTTTGTGAAATTATTGAAATAAGAGTCACTGATACCGTGTCATAATGTTCTTTTTGAGAAAAGGAGTGAATGAGAACGAGAAACGTATCAAGGTGGCCTTGGATGTGGAACAGGGTGAAAGGGCCTCAGTTAGTAGAAATAAAAAATGTTTATATCAACAACCGCAAATCAAGAGTACATGTGGGTGTGGTAAATTGTATTGTCATTAATGGGGTGTTTTATATCAATAACTATAACTTCAGGCCACCCACAACAGAAGACAGTTACTGTTTGCTATTGGTTGTTAGGGTGATTTGCATCAGCACCATAATGATAAGGGCTTGACTTGATACCACTGTCTGTATCTTCAGGGCAAGGCCACTTTTAATACACTGATATTCATTGTATGAATATGATATGACGTTGTGAGTGAGATTAAAGATTTAGAGACATGCAAGTTACTTCTATATCACTGTGTCCTCACCAAACAGTTTGTCCTTTGACCCACATGATCAGCACACACATCTTTGAAAACATTAGTTTCTGCATAAGATGAAGATTGTAGGTGACTCTGACCTCTGTAAAAGCCGCGCTCTCCACACACGAACTCCAGGTCAGCGACTAGTTCCCGTCCACAGCGTGCTTTGGCCGCTTCGCCAGCGTCTGGCAGAATCAGGACGCAGTACAGGGAGTAGAGAACGCACACACTTCGCCAGCTGGGCACCTGCTTCAACAGAAACAACAAACTCTCAGCCAGCTGCATCTTATCAGAGGGATGCACTCCTTTTTGTCAAAGTCGTGACGCATTTTGTTCTGCAAGTCATACTGAATTGAGAGCATGTACTAAAAGTCACAATGACAGTGCCCTGAAAGTTATAATTGCCCTGAAGAACCTTTAACATTCATGGAAATGGTTCTTTCAAGAACTGTTCACTGAAAGGTTCTTTGGGGAACCGAAAGTGGTTCTTCTATGGCATCGCTGTGAAGCCCCCCTTTTGGAACCTTTATATTTAAGAGCGTAGAAGAACCAATTTGGGTTCCCCAAATAATCTTTCAGTCAACATTTTAATAATCCATTGAACCGTTTTCCACTATAAAGAACTTTTTGTACAATAGTTCCATGGATGTTAAAGGTTCTTCGTGGAACCATTGATGCCAATTTATTTTGAAGTCTACACAAAAATCTGCTGACTCAGAAAATGACTTTGCAAAAGCATTAATCGTCTTGACCTTTTGATACGATGACATGCATTGCGGATCTATTTTTTCCTACAACCCACACAACAAAGCAACGTCATAATAGCTCCCTAACATGCAAACCTGCATTGGAGGCAGTAATTGTTGGTCACAAAAGGTAATTTGAGTCATCTATGCAAACTAGTCATTTAGTGCAAAAAAAGAGGAAAGTTATTTTGACCAGCTTTTATGGATTCTTACCGTCAGTGGAGTCTTTCTAAACATCTCGACACAAAAAAGCAGCATGATGTGGTCTTTTCCCCCTAAATTCTACATCCAGATTACATGCAACAGGTGTAATGGTCTTTAATTTGAAAGCCTGATCCTGGTGCATCCCGTTGCAATATGTGTTTCTAGGTAAGTGCATGAAGAGTCTTACCTTCAGCATGAATCCTCTTAGAATCTGAAGGCGTCTGGGATGACAGGCTGGAAGTCCGTCTGATGGCATGTCTATTTTTTTATGGTTTGGTCTCTAAAGAGCTACTGACGTTCTTACTCTGGTGTGCTCTTATAGGAGGACCAGGAGGGGACGGGCCAACAGCACACACCCGCACACATCCTACCCTTCCCTCTACACACAGACGACACATAATCGCAAAGCTTGTCTTTTGCTGAAGACGCATGAAACTACAAATCTGATAAATAAACAACACAAAATCAAAACTGACGTATCTATCTGAACATTTATAGCTAAGTAATGTAAAAGGGAGGTGGTGCATGAATTTATCTGACAGATATTGTTCCTTTAGAGATCCTTCATTATGTGTAGACATATATAACTTTGAATTGTCATCATTATCTTATAGAACGGCGGTTTAGAGATTCCCTGCAGTATGACATTGAAATCCATCTTAAGAGTGACGACAACAGAGAAAGAAGTTATCTCAAGTATATCTCAGCAAGAAGCCGGTTAAGTGATTTTGGAGTGTGTGGGCTTCAACTGAAATGATAAAACAAAGGAACGCATTCACAGTCAATCACAGAGTACACACTTAGAGATAAAATAGAGACAAAACGTTATGTTACCAGTCAGATGTGTGGGTACATTAATAACCAATTCTTAGTTTGACACAAAACCTTTTTTATTTCAACCAATGAACCGACTGACATTTTCCTTTTAGCAGCTAAAGTAAATCTAAACAGATCTTGTGATATATCTGTGCCAAAGCAAACATTGTATTTATTGCACAAAAACATATGTCTGGCAATTTTTTGACACTATTATTTTATTTCAATGACAATATTTAAATGAATGAACTTACTCAAACAAAGTTTTAGACATTTTAGACAGTCTTCTGCTGCTCAAATGAAATTATGTACGAGGAATTTGAACAGACGTCTTTAGAAAAGTCTGGTCCTCTAAATCTGATCCGTCGGCTTTGAGTTAAAGATGCTGAGGGCGGCTTCCTTCTGCCTCAGCCGAGCTCGTAGGTTGTTGATTCTCTCCTCCTGGGCCAACTGTTCAAAGTCAAAAGCAAGACAGCTCTCCGCTCTGGGGAGCAATGCGACCTCTAAACACTCATTGTCATCCTCGTGCGCCTCTCTTTCTCCAGCTGCTGCTTCAGGCTGCTCTGCGACGCTGGCCGAGGCGTGGATGATCTGGGACTGCTGGAGGATATTGGGCTCCTGACTGGACTCCAGATCCTCAGGAGGTTTGGGTGGGCTAATCGCTGACCTGGACTCTGAGGTTTCCTGTTAATTCAAAGGCAAAGTTCATTAATAATCATCAATGAAATCGGCTATTTTCTCTGTCTTTCTGGCTTAAGTAATTGGCTCAAAAACAAGAAATGCTACCAGGGGGTGCCAACAAATAGCCAGGTAAAATGATTGACAGGCAGGCAGTGAACATTTGTTTTTCAATTAGCTAAAAATGTTTATCCAAACCAAAAACATTTACAGCACTTTTAATCATGTAAGATTATCATGCCCATCTTCAAGACTTACTTTACACAGAGTAAAATAAAAGACTGAAGCTTGACCTTTTGACACTCTTTGCCCGTATAGCATTGCTCAGGCATTTCTTCAGAGACTTTGTGCAATTTTGGTGAAATGTGCGGGTTAATGTCAAGATCTGTAACTGGAGCCTGACCATCCTGAGTCTGTGGATCGGAAAGAGACATGCAACAATCAGAAATCAAATAAAAGACCTAAAGCAAATAATGCTCAATATATAAAGTGAAGAGAATCACAAAATATTGTATTTTTCTGAACCTTTATAGCTAAGTAATGTAAAAGGGATGTTGAATAGTAATTGATATTTTCTCTTAAGAGATCCTTCATAATGTAAAAGCATATTCAGCTTTGAAATGTCATCATTTTATTATACAACGCTGCTTTCAAGATTCTTTGCAGCATGAAATTGAAATCATCTTAAGAGTGATGACAACGGAGAAAGAGGTTATAACAAGTATATTTCAGCAAGAAGCCGGTTAAGTGATTTTGGAGTGTCATATTTTTAAATATTTCTTTCTTCGAGTATCATTCGAGTATGAACAATTATAATTTTGTTTTTATTTTATAGTTTGTTTGTTTTTTTACTTTGAATATCAATAAACTGGTTTAATTTGAACTATCTAGAATAGAGTTAATCTAAATAGGTTTTAATTTAAAAATAGTTTTTGAAATTTAAAGTTAATTTGTTACAATTAAAGAAACCTCATCTGAGAATTTCATTCCCTGTTTATTTATATAGCTTTTAATACAATATAAATAGTTTCAAAGCAGCTTCACATTATTAAAGATGAAAATAACAGTGCAAATATTGTAAAATTCATCACAATCCGGCTTAATTTAGTTCAATGTTGCTTTAAATCAGTTCAATAACTGAATAATGTTAGAGTTCATCAATTATAAAACAAGTTAAATTCAGCTGTAAAGCAACTCTAGAGAAGATAATAGTGTCTCAAGTCAGTTCAGTGTTGATTCAGTTCAATAACAGTTGCAAAGTCAGTGTTGTCACTCAATTCAGTTCAAATTTTGGTCTCATCCGATAGTGTAAGTGCAGTCCAATATTACTGAACATGAATTGTGAAATGTCCCACCTTGTTCTGTTGTGATCTGGGTGAAGGGTCCGGGAGTGGTTGTGCCTGACAACTAGGTGGGGCGTTTATCTGGTGCTGTTGACTGGGAGAAACCGAACACACACCTGAAGGTGTCGAGGGAGAGTTTTGCAGTCTCACTCGCCTGTAGCGTGACTTTCTCACTGACAGGAAGATCTGGCCATTAAACACGATGATGGCATTTCGCTGAACAGAATCCCTGATGCTGGGAAACAGGGCCGCTTCAGTCTCCAGCCCGGAAAACTGTATTTTGGGCTTATGTGTTTTTAAAATGGTTCTTAAGACCTTAAAGGCAGTGATGCTGGAACTCACAACAGGGAGCAAAAACTGGCCTGGAGTTATTTTGGTGACCAGCGGCCTCTGGCCCTGTGGAAGCGTTTCTCTGCTGTCCTTGCCCACAGCCACTTCTTTTTCCCGCAACTCAACCGGACAGATCCACGTGACTGTCTGCGGGATCTGTTTCTCTGATTCATGCTGAGACAGAGCGACACGGATCTTCCTGGCCGTGGAGCTGGACAGGGACTGCACGGGGATGTTTTTGACACATGTTCCTTTGGGAATGTAAACAACAATGTTCTCCATGCAGGACATGCTGAATCACGGAAGAGTTTGAACCTGTGGGACTGGTTGAATAAAGCATTCATATTACTGCAGTCGGCAGAGCTTTTATATATGTCTCTGCATTGTATTATTAATAAACAACTAGGCTAAATAGCCCACTCAACATACAGAGGTGGTAAACTTAAACTAAAGACCTTAGCTCATAAAATACTTAAGTTCAATATAATTGATTTTAAAGAAAGTCTACCATTGTTACTAGCTTCATCCAACAGCCTAGCTACTTAAGTTTTTGCACGTGGTTACAATTAAAGGGGCTATATACAGGAATTTTCATGTATTAATGCCATTATGTGAACAGCTTCTAACGAACCTTAAAAAACTAGACCTTCCTATATTTTCTATGAAAGAATGTTGAGTTGACAGATTATTATGTAAAGAACTCGGGACGTTTTTGCCGGGAAAATGTAAAGGATGTGACGATTATGCCCAGGGGAGGGGCAGCATATTTTCAGCCAAAATCCGAGAATGCCATTTTTGGCCGATAATTTTCGCTGCAAAGGTATTTCCAACTTCTATTTACCCCTTAAGCCGGGGACACACTTAACGACTAGCTAAAACATTCTAAGACTGAACCGAACACACTTACAGACTGTTTCCAACGACTGCAGCAGATTTTAAACACCGACTGAACGCAACTGTCTCTGACTCGGCACATTGGGCATGATCAGTCTTAAACATCAAATTACATTCATAATCTGCCTTACAGTCGTTAAGTGTGTCCCCTGCTTAAGTTTATGCAAGACTGTACTTTTGGACAACTTCCCACAGTCCATTTTGTTAAAAAAATAAAAAAAAGACAAAAAACATTAAAAAAACATAGCCAAACAAAAAGCTGTACAGAATAAATATTCTCTGTTGCCATGTGAGCAAAGAACAAAAATGAACTTCGCAGTATGTATAATAGAGCTGGTAAGTCCCGCCCCTTCCGCTAACCCCACTGGACCTCTAGGTTGAAAAATCGTCAATGCAAGTGAATGGGAGAAAATAATTATTTTCTGGTCCCGTTTGAATTTTGCCATGAATGTGAACATATGTTGTCTGTGAATTTTTTATATAATTTTTCGTGTAAAGAATGCTACAATTTAGCGGGTCTAAGTTTGATACGGTTAGACTTTGTGTGAGAGCACTTTGTGGACTACAACTCTTCGCTGCTTTCGTCGCATTTGAAACGTCACCACCACTCGCACACGGACACTAGCTCACGGATCCCGCTAAACATGGCTGTGTCTTTGGTGCACTTCACTGCCTTCTTTCAGGGAGAGGACAAAATCGCTGAGGTTGGCAAAAATTACGGGTAAGTCAACTTTATGGCGTCACATAGGCGACATGTAGTCTTTCTCGTTATGTCTTTTCCACAACTGCTAGCCGAAGAATCATACCATATACTGTCAAACTCGTAACATGAAAAATTATATAAAAAATTCACAGACAACATATGTTCACATTCATGGCACAATTCAAATGGGACCAGAAAATAATTATTTTCTCCCATTCACTTGCATTGACGATTTTTCAACTTAGAGGTCCACTTGGGGTTTTACGGATGGGCGGGACTTACCAGCTCTATATCGGATCACGTTCAGTCTGAGTCTTGTACATAACGTGAGTTAAGTTGGCTGCAGTTCGCTTAACGGCCACCGGTGTCGCCAATAATAATGGTTTCTAAATTCTACATATAGCTCCTTTAAACAATAAACAAAATGACCGTAAAATACAATCACTTTTAAAAACAATGCTGCTTAACTTATTAAATATTTCTAGTGTTAAACTGAAGGTATTTTTCGGAAAGTATCGTTACCATTGTGAATTTTGTGGACTTGTCATTAGGAAGGACCATAGACAAACGTCAACAGGAAACGCTTAACGTTACCAAATTAACCTTAAAACAAAAGTTGTCATATACCTAAAATTGGTCACTTCAATCGCGGCAAAAGTGGTACAGTCATGTCTCCACAGCAAAGCTCACAAATGGAATTCATACGTTTTGTTTTTCAATTAAATAAACCAGTTCTCGAACATCTGCATGCACCCCTCTCTGCACTGGGGACTTCCGGAGAAAACTTCCGGAGTTTCGTCTTCATGTCAAAATAAAAGTCATTGTTAGACAAAAGTTTAATGTAATTCGATATAGAAGCTGACACAGAGTAAAACAGCTGGTAAAGTTTAAATTAATTGTTCATTTAAAATATAAATATTGTCATCTACCCCTTTACTCACTGTTTTAATCATTGTAAATATCTATTAGCGTCCACACACCAATGCACGCTGCTGTTATGTCGTCTGGCGCTTTAAATGCTCGAGCTCGGGTGGATTCTGATTGCCTGCAAGTGTTCATCATTCATCAGCTGGAAAATATAATACAAACAGAAATGTAAAACAGGCAATTTTCAATTACATTTTTAAAAAGCAAACACTGTAGAATAGTTTTAATCTATCTACTATTTTTTTAACAGAGAAATATTGCAAAAATTTGTTTTCATGTTTGCTTTAAATTGCAGTTGCCATTAGCTTTTAATTAAAATCTGATGGATGGGACATTAAATAACTTGAAATACTAAACCGATCTCCGACCGGCAGAGTATGTGCACTGTTCTAAGAGTACTGGAATAATGCAGTGAGATGCATAAATACAATTATGGTAAAAAATGCAAATGTTTAGTTAATTTGTATGCAAGTATGAAAGAGGGATTTGGATTAAAGGGTTCCACATGATCTGATTTGGTTAAAAATGTTTGCTTTTGTGTTTGAACATCTTTACTGATAAACAATATACAGTATAATTTATATTTCCCTGTGTATGTTTCTCAAGTAGAGTATTTCTTTTCCAACCATATTTGTATTTTTTGTCCTTTAAGGGTTTGCTGATCTGCTTCACTGACATAATACACCATACAGTGTGGACGACTTTTTACAACCATCATCTTTGTGTACTGGAGATGTTTGATAAATGCAAGTCTATTTTCTTTCTTTCTGAACAGTGGAATATGTGTTTTCAGGAATGGGTGAGATGCTCTTTAAAGACAACACAATGCTCTTGCGCCATTACCTGTCATTTCCAGGAAGCATTGTAAGATTTTCCTCCAATGGTTCGATTTTATTTTATTTATGCTGCTGATATAAGTTCTTTAATTTCATTTCCTTTTTTTTCAATTGGACATACACATCACACTCTAACACAGAAAACAGAGAGAGAGGGTCACGTGTGGAACCAATGAGAACATAGACACGGATTTTAACAACAGCAAACAAACAAACAAATACACATACATACAGACTTACGTCATACATACAAACATAGTTATATAAAGCTAAACGATGAAGTATCATAATTGGAGTATAGCAACTGTAGTATTAATTGTCGTAGTTTTAGCAGAAATGTAACCACTATAATAATTGGAACAATAATGTTATTAATTAAAAGGCGAAAGGAGTTATCCCCAAATAACCTTTTTTTTTTCTTCTTTTTTTTTTTTCCTTATTCCCATTTGTACACTTTCTATAGGCTCAGTCTTTTTAAAATCTTTAGTCAGAGTCCAATCCTACATACACGTAGATCCGCCTCGTCGTTTTGGGTACTTGTTCAAGTGCAACATACTGTATGAGAACATAATCGGTGACTTTCATGCGGAGCGGGATTGTCTTTGGGTCACACAACATACTGTAAAGAACCACTGAAACAATTTGAAGCAGTGAATCTGTGATAGTGATAGGAACAAAGATTAGGTACAGAAACATCCCAACTGTTTCTCTGCCACACCAGTCCGTCTGGCTGGCAGTCTCCACTCGCTGACCTCTGACCTTTCTTCAGAGGCACGTCTCCAAGCTGTGCAGAGGGCTCGCGGGGCAGGGGGAAACGTGCGGCGCCCCGTTGTCGCTCGAGCCCAGGTAGACGCGGCTCTCGGTGGCATTGTTGTTGTAGTTGAGGGTGACCGGCAGACTCTGCTGCCTCAGCGGGCGGGACGGGTAGCGGGATCGCGGGGGCCTCTGGGGCTGAGAGTTAGGGACGGGGTGACGAAGCGCCACACGCACGTGGTTATGGTTGGAGCGCTCCGATTCGTCGTCCACGTCCGTCTCGTCGATCAGGGGGATGTTGTGGACCGAGTCCGTGATGATGAACTCCGGGTGCGCCTGGAAGTCGTGAATGGAGTTCCGCGACTCCGGCCGCTCGATGCCGTCATACAGGGAGCTACGGAAAGCTTTCACCACCCGGATCTATACGTCAAGGGTGCGGGGTAGGAGATGTCAAAGGGAAGAAAATGGAGGGATCGAAAGGGACAGAGAGGTGGAGAGAAGTTTAGTCCCCCTTTTGCACTACTCGCACACTTTCAGCTAGCTGAGCTGCGAGAGCTGAAAGTTTCACATCCATAAGGCCTTTGGTGCAGTAGGCCTTTGAAAAGAAACAAAACTCCACAGCCATTCTATAGGCCTCTATAGAATGATGCCCAAAAACATAATTGAAATCCAAGTTGTAATTACAAGAGGAAAGGGAAATCTCAAGATACAGTCAAGCTAACACAAGACAGCAAACACAAATCGTTCCAATACCATACATATCGAGAATATGGTCTGTCAAAGCAGCCTTAGCCCCCTGTCTGTTTTTCTTTTAATACGTAGATCTAATGAATGACACACCAATTTCAGCTTCTTCTTTTTTTAATGATAATGATCAAAAACTTAGATTTCTTTTCTCTAACCTCTGATATAAGACATGTCGAATTAGTGTGCAAATAAATAAAATAATAAAAAGACATGTTTGTCTGCGAAATTCAAAAGTAGAATTACAACTTTCACTGTTGCCAGTTCAATATCAGGTGATTCAAATTCATGGAACACTAAGAAAACAAAAAGACATGCGAACAAACGACACAGTAAACACCAAAAAACAAACTATGATTTTGAAGGCACACGCCACCATGTGGTACAAACACACATACACAGTGTACACATTACACACACACAGAACATAAAAAGTGAGGTTTACACTACATGGCACAAAAACAACACATACAGGAAATAAAGACATGCGTATTCACATACTGTTGGTGTTGACAAACTCTGTAATACGGATTGAATATTCTTGAAAAAACAGATTGCATTAGTGTCTGTAAGCATTATTTATTGTTCTGACATCAGTTTTCTATTCGTTACATTTATAGGGTATATTTGTAAGTCTTTTATTAAATCCACTTTCAATAATCAATGGAGAAAAAAAATGATATAACAAAGCAAGGTATCTTTGATTATATTAGCTCAGTCTAATATGAGGACATTTCGAAGTTCTTGATTGCCTTGTTGTTTTAGAAAGAAAAAGTAAAACCAAACTCTCTATGCCCTCAAAAGTATGAACACATTAAATGGGACTCGTCTCCCATGCAACCGTGCACAATAATTCAAGTTTCCTCTTCCCGTTCATGCATGGCATGCAAGTACACATTCAATAGGAAAAGAAAAAAAAATCAGTAAAAACATTGATCAAATTGTTCAATATTCCTTTTTCGGACGTCCTCGTTCTCGTCATGTGTGATTCTACAGCAGTCGTGGTGAAAATGCATCTTCTTGAAAAGAAACCATTCGTGTGTGTGTGTGAGACCATGCATGTTGGACCGTCACATTCATCAGACAGGATTTTTTCCCCCGCTCTCCGCATTCTACATGCATAGCCAAACCACGCTTGGGAATGACCACAAAGCAATGTGACTGACAGAGGGAGGGGACTTCACAACATGGACACAACAGCACTTCTGCAGCTTTGTTTTTCCAAAGAGCCATTCGTTTTGTGGTTTATGCTTAATTTAAAGCCGTTTTCTTTGCTACGCAGCAATGACAGTGTAAACTTTCGAGTATAAGGCCCAGAATTCATAATGGTTATGATATCAAAGAGGGGTAAAAAAAAAACATTAAAAATTAACTGCAGTGAGGATTCGGCTAATCTTTTGTAATTCAGGCACTGGATGGAAAAACAGAAAAGGGATTGTGTTTGAAAAGCCCCAAACACATCGCATCAGAACTCCTCATGACAGACGGGGAGAAGGGAGGTGAAACACAGACGTTAAATGGATGGAGGTCTAATCCTACGGCACAAAGTCATTTTCTTTTGTTGTGGCGTGACGGCCAAACAAAAGCTTTTGAGAAGCAGCCCTCTAGTGCAGCATCACCAAAGAATGTCGACATTATTTTGTGAAACTAGAACTATAAAAATATTGAATGAAAGTCATTTAGCTGGATCTTTCCCTTCTCTGTTGGATTTAAGCTAAGATAACATAGCACAAAATAATACAAGACGATGAAATCACGAAAAAAGAACAACGGAAAAGAAACACTGGACAAGACTGACAGGACAGGATAAGACACTAAAAAAAACAAGACAAAATCGAAAGTGTACTCATACTTTCATTTTTTAAAGGTTCACAAATAAAAGCAACTGAAGATTAACATTGAAGGGGAAGTGATAATGAAACCGAGGGGGTCCCAGCTGGGCTAACGCTCGCTGGTCTCTTTGAAAGGATTTGGAAATGCTAAGATGAAACTGTTTCGCTTCTGGTACCTGGAGGGCAATGCTGATGGTATACTTGCTGCATAAAACCCTCATATACAGATCGCAGTCTGTGAGAATGACTTTCAAGAAGATTGTGTCCAAAACTAACAGCCGTTTTGTGACAATAAATCATAGCAGCAGAGATCAAGAAAGATTTTCTAATGTGAAGAAAATCAAGCATTAACAATTAGCAGCACATTTTCATTAGATGACAAGTGTGGCGGGTTATAACACGAAACCTGTGAAGAGAGAGAGGAGAATCTGAACATGACATGAGCAAAAAACATGACACACCCGTAATTATACTTTTTGTCCTGAACGGGATAGAAAAATGTTAGCACTATTAATGCTAATATCCCTAATATGAAAATGGCAGCAGAAACCATTATGGGCTTATACTCGCAGGTTTACAAGTCAACCATTGCTTTCGTCGTTCCTATGTTGTCAGCTTTTGATTTAGGAAACAGATGAAACATCGCCACTTTAGTTTCTCAATTCAGTTCAATTGTTGTTTGGCTCTTTCAAGTGAAATCCTGGTAGCCCTTTAAGGCAACATTGATTTGAGGGTGAATTATTGGCAAATCAAGCATCGGGAGAATAAATAAAAAGGCAACAAGAAAAAGAAAACCATCTTGGCAGCATCAAGCCAGAATAAACAGCAAGAGCAAGAAATAAGTTAAGTTATGAGGTAGCAAGGAAGGAGGAAAGAAAGAAAGAAAGAGAGAAAGAAAGAAAGAAAGACAAACTAATAAGCAAAACAAACTGAAAATGCACAAGTAGAGAGATGAAGCAGATGCTCTGATGATAATCTGCTCTCTCTCTCACACACACACAACATTTAGCAGACTAGGTGCGTTTGAAGGCAGGCAACAATGCACGTGTGTGTGTGTGTGTTGGTGTAAATGCTAAGCCATCTGAGTGCACGGGCTCTACGAGGTGCCGTTAACGGAATGTAAGGACTCACTCCCGGGGGCACCAGTTGCATTGGCAGTGGAGAGAACTACGTGAGAGGGAGTAGAATTATTGGTTACGTCATGGAGTTGGCTGAGCACTGAAGAGCGGCGTCTCACTGCACCCTGAAACGAACCACTTCTCTTGAAGGTACTCACTACCTCCATCTGCAGGAGAGAGAGAAGGACATCACACAGACAGGCGAATGAGCTCAATGAAATGAACAGGACTGGGGGTTTTAGGGAGGAACGTCTTGCAGGAAAAGCAGCATTTCATAAATTGTTAATGTGAATGGCATGTTCGATGTTAAGTGTGTTTCTTCAACTATGAGCACTTTATTTATTTTGATTAAAACCAATGGATTTAAATGTTCTTTTTGTTTTATGAAACTCGCATGAAAACTGGATTGGAATGTAATTTAAAATAAAAAAACTGTGTCATTCTATCCTTGAAAGAATCCAAAATTTTCATTAAAATATTACTTCTAATTACATCTTCTAGTCAAAGTGAAATAATCTTTTTTTTTATTATACAGATTGTGATGGTCCCTCAGTAGTGGACTAATTTCTATCACAACCAACAATGTTGTCACTAGTAAAGTTAGACAACAGTGTCAGTGAAAAGCATGCTTAAAATAATGAGAAATATGAGTAAAGAAAAAAATAATAATAGAAACATTTTAAAGGGTTAGTTCACCCAAAAATGAAAATTCTGTCAGTAATTACTCACCCTCATGTTGTTCCAACCATGTAAGTCTTTCGTTCATCTTCGGAACACAAATTAAGATATTTTTGATGAAATCTGACAGAATTCTGACTCTTCCATAGGCTTCCAGAGTGACCGAAACTCGCCGACCCAGAATAGTTATTAAAAACATCGTTAAAATAGTCCAAGTGACTCCAGTGGCTCAATCTTAAGTATATCAAGCGACGAGAATACTTCTTGTGCGCAAAAACAAACAAAAATACCGACTTTATTCCACTATTCAATTCCTTCTCCCCTGGGCCTCGTAGTGTTTTTGCGTAGCGCGTCTGTGTTGCACGTCACCACGTAGGCTCACAATTGGCCGAAGCTGGTCATGTGTGTGATGCGTGATGACGTGCAACACAGACGCGCAGCGCAAAAACACTACGAGGCCCAGAGAGAAGGAATTGAATAGTGGAATAAAGTCGGTATTTTTGTTTGTTTTTGCGCACAAGAAGTATTCTCGTCGCTTGATATACTTAAGATTGAGCCACTGGAGTCACTTGGACTATTTTAACGATGTTTTTAATAACTATTCTGGGTCGGCGAGTTTCGGTCACTCTGGAAGCCTATGGAAGAGTCAGAATTCTGTCAGATTTCATCAAAAATATCTTAATTTGTGTTCCGAAGATGAACGAAAGACTTACATGGTTGGAACAACATGAGGGTGAGTAATTACTGACAGAATTTTCATTTTTGGGTGAACTAACCCTTTAATGTTAAGTGTTACTTATGATGTTTTATTATAATTTCCAATCAAACTGTAATTTTGTGAAATAAATTTTTAGCAAGAATGTCTCCGATTCAAGTCTTTCTGTGTGAAGTTATCCCCGTGTCAGTGTGGGTTTCCTCTGGGTGCTTCGGTTTTCCCCACAATCCAAAAACATGCAGTATATGTGAATGGGACAGGCTACATTGTCCGTAGATGTGAATGTGTGTGTGAGTCCCAACTAAGCCATGTATTGGGAAGGGTTGGGGAAAGACCTGGCGACCTACCACGGAAAAATCATCACCAAAAAAATTCATGGACGGTCTCTCGCGTATGGCAAGTCGGATACGACTGAAATGGTTAATGAATGAATGAATGACTTTAGGATACATAAACTGTTAAATTATTAGGATTATTAAATTAGGATACATAAAACTAGGATACATAAAACTGTGAAATTAGACTTTGCAAGTCAAAAATGATTAAAATGTCATTTCCACCACAGAATGCAAACATTTTGAGATGTGGAGGAAATTACATTTGTTGGTTCAGAAAGTAAATCATAAAACTAAAGTACCTATACTTGAAGAAACATTGAGCATACAAACCACATTAATATTAAAAAATTCTAAAAGGCCAATGATAGTTACCAAGGACTGACATAATACATGGAGACGCAAGTAGAAGAGCAAAAAGGACTGAATAAAACAGCGTGCTCAAGCAGCAGAGAGAATAAAGGATGAAGTGAGGGAGAGAGAGAGACATTAAGATTTACAACACGGAAAGCTTGTTAAATATTAACATTTCAACAATTTATAAAGGCTGGTGAAGAAAGAAAAATATGTTTGAGTTATGAGGAAAGTAAAGTTTGAAAAAAGTGCGCAAACTAGAGCATGTGGCACAGAAGGCATTTGGTATATTTTAAGGCAGAATGTGTCTAAGCGGGAACGGCTGTCCCTGTCAGAAACAATGCAAAAGCAACATTAAAACAGACAGGAAAAGACGGAGACTGAACGTCACCTGAGTCTGAATTCGGTTGAGTCCTCGGAACCACAGGATCTGTCCTCGTCTCAGCTCTCTCTCGGCATGGTCGATCTCATCTTCATCCTCAGCTAGGTCTTCATCCATGATCTCGTCTGGAGCCGGCCCGTGGCCCGCTTCTTTCAGACACTTCAGATGATGTGTTGGCACTGATGCTATCACCTAGAAAAAAAATACAGTAAAGTAAAACAAAAGCTGATATTTTTGAAACTCATTTTCTGATTTTGAGAGCATCTAGAATGGCAAAGCGGTCGACTGCAGCACTTACCTGTCCCCAGACCAGCTCTGCCAATCCCACAAACAGGCACCAAAGCCACTGCTCCACATTTAAGGGGGAACAGCTAAAGGGTTTCCCACCAAACTGCACAATCACAATCTACAAATCACAAACAGAGATATAGGAGTGGAATGGCTTTCTTTTAATCTGTGTGTAAAGTACAAATGCATCAAAATAGATGAATAAGGGAAAGTGTATATTTGAAGTGCTTCCATTTCTTTTTAACTTTTTCATCACTTTAGCTTTTTTGCTAGTTAAAACGTCCTTGCCGTGTAACAAATTAATTAAAAAATTAAATAAACATGAATAGTTTATTTCTTAATTAATGTGACGTCATAAAAATTCCATTTACATATTAAAATGTATGATTCATAATAATAATAATACAATAATTAAAACAAGACTTTAAAAAAAAAAAAGTATATTTCACCTACATAGACTATCGTTCAAAGATTTGTGGTGAGCATTATTTTTTTCAAAACTTTTATTAAACAAGGACACATAAAAATGGTACAAAAATTAAAGATATTTTCAATGTAAAATATATATATATATAGCACAACTATATAACAAATCAGCATATTAGAATGATTTCTGAAGGATCATGTGATACTGAAGACTGGAGTAATGATGCTGAAAATTCAGCTATCACAGGAATAAATTACATTTAAAAAAATATATTATTTTTACTATTTCACAATATTACCGTTTTACTGTATTTTTGATCAAATAAATGCAGCTTTGGTGAGCATAAGAGACTTCTTTCAAAAACGTTTAAAAATCTTTTAAATATTCCAAACTAAGTAGTGGCAGTGTGCATATGACATATAATTTATAAAGATCAATTAACAAGTAGAAATGGAAATAAAATAATCTACATTTAAATATCTATTTGTATGCGTTCACCTGTATTGCAAAGGTCCCCACCACGATTGAACAGAAGATGGGGTTTGAGAAGATTCCATCGAACACGTTCCTCTCTCCGTGGATCTTACGGGCATTGATCTCATTGAAGAGTTGCATGAGGACAAATATGTTAAAGATGATGGTGTAATGTTCGGAGGGAGGAGAGTGAAGCGGAGCATTACGGCCGCTGTCTATATCAAAGATCCTCTCACCTGCACAAAAGATCAGGGAAAGATGAAATGAATATCCAAAGACAATATACAATATCAACCAATACTGCTAAATAAAAAAACGGCAGATAACAGAGTATGATCCTTGTAGACGAAGAAAGAGAACAGAACTTGTGTATCAACAAATACTGGTTGGAACGTACCTACGAACAGCAGAGTGAAGATGATGATAAGCTGGAAGACTGCATGTCCGAGGATGTTTTTCATCATGGTTAAAGATATGAGGGGGTTGTTTCGGCCGTAGGGCTTCCTCAGGAGCAGCGCTTCAGTGGGCGGCTCCGTGGCAAGAGCCAGAGAAGCAAACGTGTCCATGATCAGATTGACCCACAGCATCTGCACAGCCTTAAGGGGAGAATCCTACACACACAGTTAAAAACAGTAAGCTGTTTAATATTTTTGTGTAAACCATGATCATTTTTTTCAGGATTCTTTGATGAATAGAAAGTTCAAATAACAGTATTTATTTGAAATAGAAATCTTTTGTAATATTAGAAATGTCTTCGCTTTTGATCCATTTAATGTGACCTTTCTGACTTTTTCTTACTTTTTTTAAATGTATCCTTTTATATATATATTAATGACCCCAAACTTTTGAATGGAAGCGTATGCATGTACCTGCGTGATGCAGGCACCAGTGAAGGCTACTATGACAGCCACCACATTCACTGTGAGCTGAAACTGTAAGAATTTGGAGATGCTGTCATACACGTTCCGTCCCCACATCACAGCCTTCACAATGCTGGAAAAGTTATCGTCCGTCAGGATGATGTCAGAGGCCTCCTTGGCCACATCTGTACCAGCGATGCCCTATGCAAACGGAGAAAGAGCATTCACACATCTATAATTCTCGTTATTTTAATACTGAATTTTAAAAATAAAAATTACACCTTTGTTTTCACACTCGGTATATTACCATTCATACCATTTTCCCAGTTGAAATGCTTTTATGAAAGGCACTGCAGGTCATATTAACTTTTCAAATGAACGTGAAGTGTGGTTTGGAAGATGGCTTTTAAACTAATCAAAGAAAT
Source organism: Squalius cephalus (assembly GCF_949319135.1). Taxonomy (NCBI): domain Eukaryota; kingdom Metazoa; phylum Chordata; class Actinopteri; order Cypriniformes; family Leuciscidae; genus Squalius; species Squalius cephalus. Next base: position 7,923,142 of record NC_137137.1, read on the forward strand.
AAACCTTACTGTCAATCAAACCTGAGCCCAACCAAAACCTTAAGTTTTAAAGCAATATTCATGTTCACGGAATGTCTCGTATTTAGCTTCATTTGGATTTATCATTACACTGTGTAACAGAACCTCAAAAATATATGGCCCTCTCACAATTTTTCATATATATTTAATGGATGGATCTTCTCACCATTGCAAACCCCACATCAGCTTTCTTCAGAGCAGGCCCGTCATTTGTGCCGTCACCGGTGACTGCAACCACCTGCCTTTGTTCCACAACGGTGCTGTCTATGATACCTGAACACAAGGCACACACGAAATAAACATAAAAATCTTAATAATCGAGATCAAACATCTGTTCATCAACATCAACATCAGGAAAAGCTTGGTATCTCTGCTCAAGTCAGCTTATGATCATGTCACTTTTGTATTGTACTGCATATGATTATGAGATAGTTCCATTAAGGGATGAACGCAACTGAGGGAGAGACTCACCTTTGACAAGTGTGTGTTTGTCTGTGGGGGAAGAACGAGCAAGAACTCTGAGCTTGGGCCAAACTTTGTCAATGCGCTCTTGCTCAATCTGCAAAAAAATGTAAAATAAAAATGTAAACATCTAAAAAACATTTTAGTTTGAGGATGGTAGGATTTTTTCAATGTTAAAAAAGGCTTATGCTCAACTTGAATGCATTTATTTAAGCAAACATATAGTTATTATTACAATTCAAATGAACTGTTTTTTATTTTAATATGCAACTCATCCCTATGATGCCAAAGCTGAATTTTCAGCGTCATTACACATTATTACTTCAGTGTCACATGATACTTCAGAAACCACTCTAATATGGTGATTTGCTGCTCAGTAAACATTTATTAATATTATCAATGTTGAAAACAGTTTTACTGATTAATATTTTTGTGGAAACCATGCGTTTTTGTTGATGAATAGAAAGTTCAAAAGAACAGCATTTATTTGAAATATAAATCTCTTTAAAACTAAAAAAAAGTCTTTACTGTCACTTTTGATCAATTTAATTTGAATCCATCCTTTTCTGAATAAAATTATTAATTACTTTAAAAAAAATCTTACTGACCACAAATGTCTGAACAGTAATGTATATATATCGTCACTCATCTAGATATTTTTCACTGGCTGTTGTGTATTCCATTTAAAATGTTGTGCATGTTGTGTCTTTAGGATTAATCTTGACAATAAGGAAAAGATTCATAATAATAATTCCTGTATAAGTTTATAATTATAAAACCTGGAAGTACTGTATACCTCTCCTTTCTCGTTCCTGATTCGCCTATTGAATTCCTTCCCATCTATACACAGGAAGTCGTCGCCAGGACTGATGATGCCACACTTGGCGGCAATGGCACGCGCAGTGTTTATGTTGTCACCCGTCACCATACGCACAGTGATGCCTGCTTGTTGGCACTTTTTGATGGCATCTGGGACCTGATTGGAATTACAATCAGCAAACTAGATTTCAGAACAGATTTCGGTGTCATAAATATCCCTCATATATCATAAAAGATTATTTAGAGGTTAAAATGTAGGTGTAGTATCTTAGGAGAGCTGCAAACAGAGGAAACAGACATCTAAGTAAACTGGTCTGCATACCTCCGGTCGAACAGGGTCTTCAATGCCGACCACGGTGATGCAGATGAGGTTGGAGACAATATCTGTCTCGTTGTCCCAGTCTGGCATGGGGTCAGCTGGAAGCTCCCGATAAGCGATGCAAATCGTACGAAGGCCCTCGCATGCCATCGGTTCAATCACTTTCTTCACCATCTCATCTTTGTCCCGTGGCTTAAAAGCACGAACCTCACCGTCACGGGCTAAGATGAAGGAGCACCTGAGATGAAAGCAGAACTGTTTAATTTCGTTTTTTGACAAAGACTGCACTGTTCATATTTACCCAAAAGCCAGCTAGGAGGAGGTGAGGTGTAATTGTTACTTCCTTTTAACACTTACACTCTTTTATTTGACAAACTGCTGTCTGTACATGCTACTAATCTTCAGAAAAAGACAACTTTGTTCAAAAAGGATTAATATCAAAATTAGTGGCAACCTCGAAGTCACATGCAGAATAAAAAGTGTAAGAACACTCATATTCTCTCCATTCCTCTCCACTCTGTCAGAATTCAATATTTATTGATCAAGGCTGATTTTTTCTGTTCTATTTGGCATTCCACAAATTAGGCCTTAAAGAAAGATAGTCCTTGGCTTTAACTTTTTTTTTTTTTACAAATGGCCAGTGAAATTAGCTTAACCTTCACAAAATGTTGATTATCAACTTTATGAACTTCAGAATCCGTTTTGAAAGAAGATTCTTGTGTTCACAAAGGCTGCATTATTTTTTTAATCAAAAATACAGTAAAAACTAATATTATTTCAGCTTAAATTACTTTTTTAGTAGCCTGGGTGCCAGCCCGAACCCCGCCCACAACATTTTTTGGTCGGGAAGTTCGGTCTTGACTCGCTCCGTTGAGGAGCTATTATGCCCGAACAAAAATTGTTCGGACCAATCAAATTGTCAGGGCGGGCTTTATACGATGATGAACAGATGAGCAACGGTAACGTAATCATCCACGTCACCAAAGAGCGCTTGATTTGAATTAGTTTACAACAAAGACGACTGCAGCTGGAGAATTGAGATTTCACGAGTTCACATTTACAAATAAGTCAGATAGAATAAATGCGTATGAGATTTAACGAGTTCACACAAATAAGTCAGATAGAATAAATGCATATAAGATTTCACGAGTTCACACAAATAAGTCAGATAGATTAAATGCGTATATGACGTGCTGTCCGAGGGCTGTGGGCTCGGTAGCCATACTCCCCCGTGTTCCTGGTTGTGAGAGAACAAGACAAGAGTGAGGATTCGGGGTGGTGGAGGGATGCTGAAAAACTGTCAAGGAGTGTTAGGTAAGTTGACAGAGTGAATATGCTTCCTCATGCTGATAGATAGGGTAACGTTAGACATGGTATTGTTTGATGACAAGTTGATATTGGATTGATTATTTGTACGTGCTCCTCCCGAACTTTGTTTATAAAACATCATGTGTAGATTCCGCCATCGCGTCTGTTATAGAAGATATCCACAGCGCATTCATTTTAAAAGAGGAACAGAGAGCCGCGACATTTTGTTGGTTGAAAATATGAATGAAGAACATGCGTCATTTACTCCGTTGCTCTGATTGGTTGTAGGTCTATCCAATTGAGTGCAGAGTTTTTTTTTTTCCTGGTTCGGTTGAGACACGCCCCATAATCAAATCTCTATGGAGCAGTATCAGACTCACATTCTGACTAGAATATGAGTATGACGAAGTCAGGCTACTTTTTTAGTGAATTTCTTCAGAAATCATTGTAATATGATGATTTAGTGCTCAAGAAACATTTCTTATTATTATCACATATAAAAAATAGCTGGCCTGCTTATTTAAGTGGGGAAACAGTGATACAGTGTTGTCTTAGTGATCTCAAACTAAACTTTTGAATGGTCGTTGTATATATAGTGTAAATAAGTTTTAATACCTTTTTAGTACATACAGACTACATGTCACTTTACCATTTCAACATAATTATTGTGATTTTAAAAAACACAGGTGGGACAAGCCAAAATCACCACGTACACAAAGACAACAGAACTTACTTTTTGAGCAGGATCTCAGAGGCTCCTTTGCTGTATAAGCGGAAGCTTCCGTCAGGCATCTGAATGACGGTGCTCATGGATTTTCTAACAGAATTAAAAGTGTAGACTTTATAGAGCTTCTCTTCAGGGATCTGCTCCCTCACCGCTTGGTAGTCCTGTTTCAGGTCCAACACAAGTCCCAGCAGAGAACACTCTGTCTTATTACCCACCTGTTTGGGCAGCCCACCTTCCTTATCTGCAACCTAAGGGAAGAGGTGACGAGAGAGGAAGGAAAGGTGAATGAAAGGATGAAATGAGGGTTGTAAAACTTAGTAAAATCACTGCATGGCCTCTCTTGGTTTACTGCTTTAGTAAAAGCCTCTCACTATTATTTTGGAGGTGTAGGCGCAGTTCACAGCAATAGAACTGGTGACGAGCTCCATTGTCCGGGGGTTAATCTGATCTGGTGTTGGGATGTCACGGAAGTGCTGGTCCAGTATATAAATCTGCACCACTGTCATCCGGTTTGTGGTGAGGGTCCCTGTTTTATCTGAGCAAATAGCCGTGGCATTGCCCATAGTCTCGCAGGCATCCAAATGACGCACCAGGTTATTGTCCTTCATCATTTTCTGTGGAAAGACATTGATAGGAAGTGTTAAAATGTTAAGAGCACTAGCCAATGTGAGTATGTGTGTAAATGACACTTCCATGGACTCGCAGGTGCATTCTTCAACATAACGTTACCGAAAATGCCAATTATTCATTTCTGACTAACCTTTACGGAATAGGCCAGAGATATGGTGACAGCCAGTGGCAAACCCTCTGGCACAGCCACCACCAGAACTGTAACTCCGATGATGAAGAATTTGACAAAGTACTGCACATAAATAGGTGTGCACTCCGTCAGCCACACCCGTCCCTGAATGACGAATGTTTCGATCACGAAGTACAGCATCAGGATAATCACAGTGATGGCGGACATCACCAGACCTGAAATAATTAATACATCTGATTGCTAAGAAAGTAATAGCACACCTAGTAAGAGCCGAAAATTTAAGACCAAATAATTTCTGACCAAAATGTACACTACCGGAAGAACTTGACCTAAAACATCCTAACAGCAGACCTCCCCACCTGCTTTCCCGATTTGCACTGCCAGCTTGGTGAGTTTGCCCTGAAGAACTGATTTCTCCTTCTTGGGCACACTGGTTTTTTTCTTCTCTTTTTCCTCCACTTCCCCACCTTCTGCACTCTTCAGAGGCTGCATCTCCATGGCAACAGCCTCATCCTGTTTCTTAGCTATAGTAGGTCAAAGAGACGAAGTGATCAGGCAGGCAGAATCACAGGTAACTGTTGGAAATGTTTAGAATAGCACTTACAATACTGCACACTATTTTGCGGTTTGCATATACACTGTATCCTGCTCACACTATCATTATTTGATCTGACTGACAAGACATTTTACCAAGTAATTCATTAGGGATGCACCGATATGAAAACTTCAGCCGATTCCAATAAGCGATAATTCTTTATATTTGAAAGCCAATAACTGATATATTGGCCGATAAATATAAAATGATATATAATATAATATATGGCCTGATTACAAAAAAAAAAGCCATGTCCCAAACACTTAAACATAAATCAAACATATACAGTACAGTAGCCTAGTTTGAACCAGTGTCAGTTTTAAAATTAATTTTACACTACTATGGTCAACTTTCCTTATCAAAAAAAAAAAAAAAGTCTGGGTCCCACTTTATATTAAGTGGCTTTAAGTACTATGTACTTACATGTACTTACATTGAAATTAATAATTTGATACAATGTACTTATTGTGTAACTACATGTTTTTACATTGTACTTACATTTTAAAAATTCCTGCATGTAATTACAGCTGTAATTAATTTATGTAATTACATTTGTAAGTACACAGTTGACCCTTCCCTTACACCTTAAACCTACCCAATCCACCACACCTGTCCCTAACCTTACCCGTATCACACCTCAATAGCAGCAAAAGTGTTTTACAATACAACATGAACACAATAAGTACATTGTACTTATTTTTTGATGTAAGTACATAGTACTTAACGCCACTTAATATAAAGTGGGACCAAATCTATTGCCTCACAAATAAAAATAATGCAAAGAAGTAATTGGACAACATTACTTGTGTATAAAGAATCAAAATACATGTGCCATGGATAAATAAATTGGAATAGCCTTCACACAGACAATACTGAAATTATTTTAATGAAACTCTATTCTGATGAAAATAATATGAGAAAAATTAAAGTGCTAGTTATTTTTAATAATGCATCAATGTTTTTGAAAAAGAAGCATCTAAAATTAAGCCTATATGACAGACCTGCACTGCACATGTTGCATTTAACTGTATTTCCTTTTCGTAGTGATTCCAATCATATTTCAAGCAATTCAAAACCACCATGGCCAACAGCGCGCATCTGAAGTGTCTTAGATGAAGGAGATAATACATTATTTATCGGCTTTAATATATCGGCAAAATTTCTTATCAGGTCGATAATGATGACATTAAAAATTAACATATATAGGCCGATACCGATATGGTGGCCAATATAATTGCAGGATGACACTCGTTACATGCAAATTAAGCTGAGCTCAAAGTGACAATAATGTACTGTTGCATGCAATGATTTGAAATGCTTATTGTTACACTATTTCACATACAACTTTGGAAACAAATAGCAGGCAGTATACAGTGTATACTGTGTGGTATGTAGTATTTGATTCTGAAATAGCCTGTATAATGACTTCATCTCATCATAAATCTATCTGAACTCAATTCAACATCAGTCTTGAAAGTCACCTTTATTTTGATTGTTCTCCAGGGTCCCATCTTGTTTCCCTGTGAAAGTTAATGCAGACATTTAAAAAAAAAAAAAAAAAAAACTTGTTTCTGCTGCTTGAGATCAATGTAGCTGACATGAGAGAACAATAAAGACATGAGAAAGAAAACATAAAACATGGAGGGATAATATTTGACAGATATGGGGAGTTAAAACCAGGATGTCTGTTTATGAGTCTCTCTCTATTGTGAATGTCACCTACCATTTATGATGTTGTGTTCTTTGGCTTCAACACTGGGGAACTGCGTGGATGAATTACTATTGACCTCTGATAGAATTGTTGGATAGGACAAAAACGAAGGTGGTATGTAAAGACATAAAATAAAAACCTAAATGCTGAACAAAAACAATGAAAAATCAACTCAAATGAGTGAGCAACATTTCTGAGTATTTCAGTGCATCGAAATAGAACTGACCCAGAACATTAGACATTTTGAATCTGGATCATTCTATGTGTGCATTCAAGCAAAAGGATTTTTCTTTTATAATGTTCATGTTTATTCATGCTCAGTTTTTAATCACATATAAAATATTTTCAAAGAACTGTCAGACGCCAACCTTTCTTGCAGTCTTTCTTCTCTTCCTCCATCTCTCCGGCCCCCAGGAGGGTGAAGATGATTCCCGTTTGAGAGTTGACACCAACAGCGGTCACCACCATTTTCCCTGACCCCTCCATTACATGAGTGCCTGAAAATTGAGGGACACAGAGAAGACTTTTTACAGTAAATATTTTCATACCTATTCCCTTAAAACGCCCATCAAACACCAGTTACCACTTTTCATACCAACACAAATTAAAATCGCTTATTGGCGCCATCTTGTGACTCAAAAGAGTTAGCAAGTGACTAAAAGACTTCAATTTTATTTTTTGTATATATTTTGAGCATAGAATGACTAAAAGCTCAGGTGTCTCCAGTTAGAGGATGTTTAATCTAAAACAATGAATTACATGTCATCTTTTATACAATGATTTTAGGGATTTAAAGGTGTCATAAAAACCTTTAAATTCATATCCATAAAAAAACTAAAAATCCATATTAAAAAAAACACTGCCTTAACTTGGTATTTGTAAAGTGAGGTTAAGGGGAAATATTAGTCTATAAATGTTCATTTCATTGTATGAGTCACGGATAACCTCCTCATGTAATGTATTGTGTTTGTTTGTTGTGCTCACATTAACCCTTGCACTTGTCTAAACCAAGGATCAAAATTAAGGCTGAAGTCTCTTCCATGGCCTTTCCTCTTAGCGTGTAATACAATTAAACTGAGCCAGATTGCTGCTTTGTTCCCTGGTTTGCTGCACATTTATTCTTTCTTTCTTTACCAGTATTTTTGTCTCGTTTTCTAGTAGAAATATCAAAACACCCTTAACGATATTTGTTAAAAAACTAAACAAATAATGGTTACACTTTACAATAAGGTTTCATTAGTTAACTACTTAAGTTAACATGAACTAAGAATGAACAAACATTAATATGTTCATTTCAGCATTTACTGATACATAATTAAAATCAAAAGTTGTATTTGTTAACATTAGTTAATGCACTGTGAACTAACATGAACAAACAATGAACAACTGTATTTTTATTAACTGACATTAGCAAAGATTAATAAATACTGTAACAAATGGTTTGCTCATTGTTAGTTCCTGTTAGTTAACACATTAACTAATGTTAACGAATGAGACCTTATTGTAAAGTGTTACCCAAAAAACTACCTGAGAAGTGTTTATCCTACACCGTTGTTTTTTCTTTTAAGAATTACATCGAACACACTTTAGTGATGTTTATGACTATTGCCAATGAGAGAAGATATGTTTCACAGGGATAAACAATACAAAATGACTGATTAAGACAATCATTTTTTGCAGCGTGCATTTCCTTCTTCACAACAGAAGCCTTCAAACATACATGTTGAGAAGAGCCGCCTCTCCCATTGTGACAGAGAAAATAATATGCGCTCCTTGATGATTAATTACACAAGCTGATGAACGACAGAAAAAGCTTGTCAATAAAACAAGAAACAAGACAAGTCCACGGAAACTAGTCATTTTAAAGTTCAAAAATGTGTAGCAAGAGATAATTACTGGGGTAACATGGAAATCTTAATTAAATAAAAAAATTTTTTTTTATTGAAATATAATAAAATATATCAAATTAATTTGTGATATGGATCATATGACGCCTTTGTACAAAAGGTCAGAACTTCTTGCTTCCAATTTTGATAGCAAAGCTGATGTATATATCTTTTGTAACATTATAAATGTCTTTACTGTCAATTTGTCACTTTCCTTGCTGAATAAAAGTATTCATTTCTTTTTAAAAAATCTGAGCGGTATAGTGTACATTCTTTAATTCTCCGTTTCACTCAAATATTTGCTGAAAATATAGGTAAACCCAGTGATTCTGAATTGGACACTCAAGGAAGTTAATGATTTGCACAAATTATTACTGATTATTCTCCGTTAACGACAATTTATTTATGCAAGCCCATTCTAATCAGGTTACACATGCATTTTTCACATAACTGCCTAAGCAAGTTATGTTTCCATAGATTCCATTTCCCATTTTTCTTCCACGCTTGATTATGTTGAGGTTAAGGGCGTGGGGTAGCGCTGTGTGTGTGTGGCCAAGCGGAGAAACAGATGCTTCTCTGGTGAGCTGTGATCATTAGAAAGAAGTGGCAGAGCAGGTCTCTGGAGGGCCGAACACAAATCTGAGCCCTTCTCCAGGAAGCAGAGATGAGGGAAGTAGCTGATTAACCTGTTTATCAGACCTCAGGGACATTATCTCATTAAACCAGTCAATGAGATTTAACCCAAGCACTGTGCAACCTGAGTGTTAAAGTATTGACAAAATACTTTGCGAGCAAAGTACCCATCCCCCCAAACAGCAAATTGGTTCAATTTAGATGGATTGCAACAGTGTCATCCTAATTGATATTGGTGATTTTTTTAACACAATAAAGACTTACAGTATACTATACACACGTGATGTCGCCATGTAAGTAAAGGGAATAGTGCCCGTGGGATTAAGGGTCCTGCTCAAACAAACAAAACACCCTTTGCATGTTCAAACCTGCCACCTTTTGGATTTTTAACCACTAGTCTGCTCCAATGATCTGTTTGCATTCTAAATCATCTGAATTCTTGAACAGATGGTGAATATCTTTCAGTGTTTGGATGGTTCTGAATAACCAGAACTATTTATGTGAAAAACACACAAACATTCATCACAACCCATGGCCATATGGCCGACCCAGTCCACACAACCCCACGCAAACATATGTTCACTTACATAACCTTTACTCCCTACCTGACAGCAGCATGGGATCCTTGTCGATGGATTTGCCTACGTGATCAGACTCTCCGGTGAGGGAGCTCTCATCGATCTTCAGGTCGTTCCCTTGGATGAGAACACCATCCGCAGGCAGGAGGTCGCCTATGGGACCCCAGAGTGACAGTAACAGATCAATTACATCTTAGCGGCTTTGAATACTACTTCCTCTAATGAATGAAATATTCAAAGGCATCTTCACATTTTCTCTCTCTCTCTCTCTCTCTCTATATATATATATGCATCTACACTTATATGTAAATTATTTCGATTATTTACTTCACGACAGGTAAATAGGGTATAAAAAACTAATAGACATCACCATGCTTCCCAAGTTAATCAATTACATTATGAATTGCAAAGAAATTGTGTTTTACAAGTTTTAAATTTTTTTTATATTTAAATATGCAAATGAGACATTCTATAATTAAATATGCACTAATTTGCATACATTTCCAGAACAGAAATCTGAACATTGGATAAAGCCAGGTTCAAACTCTTTATTCAATTTTGTTGACAATTTAGAGTTAAAGATTTTGCAGAAGGGATTTTGGAGATTTTGGATTTATCACTCAATAAATATGAATAAATAGTCTTTCCACTAGCTTGAAACAACATTATAGTTGTATGACAACATAATTGCCCAAAATCTCAAAACTGACCAATAGATTTTGCCTGTGGTGTCTCGCCTTAAATACATAATTAAATTGTTAATAAAATAAAAAAATCATTCAATTAATTATTAAACCACCAAAAAAAATGTATAATACCTTTTATTTCATTTTAGCATTTGTTTGCACTCATTTTATTTGTGGAAATGAAAATTGTCATTTCATTTTCAGGGTTATAGTTGTCGGCACGTCACTCAACAATACGTCATGTTTAGTTTAGGTGCATTTTTGTGAATTGTTCTTTTAAACTGGTTCTTTTTAGTGAGCTGTTTGAACTAGTTCCCCAAATCGGACTGAACCAACTGAAGTCAGCACAGATATACAAGTTACTCAGTCAAATCTCACTTTCGGACGTGCCTGACAATCACTCCAACTCATTCAGTGCTCTAGTTAGTCCAACAGTACACTGAACTGAGAACAGTACGGACTGTCTGCCGAGGGTCATTAAGGGGGCGAAATGTATGTAGGATGTAGGAGTAGCGTAAGCTTAGGTGAGAGTTGACGCCTCTCACAGTTCAAACAAATAGGGCAACAAACTCAAGCTCCTCCACCATTTCTCTTTAACAATTCTCGTTTTAGACTTCTAATTTGTGACCAGTGTTTTGTTTTGCTCTATTTTCTGCGCTTCTGCATTCATCAATATGTCATACGTCGCATATGGCCGTTACCTGAGGTCAGTGATTATAGGTTATAAAGGTTATTTTACAAAAACACATCGCTTCACTTCAGAAGGCCTTTATTAACCCCGTATGGATTACTTTTATGATGGATGGATGTGCTTTTTTGGGCATCAAAAAACAAGGTACCATTTACTCCCATTATAAAGCTTGGAAGAGCCAGGATATTTTTTAATATAACTCTGACTGAGCTTGGCTGAAAAAAAAAGTCATATACACCTAGGACGGCTTGAGGATCAGTAAATTATGGGATAATTTTTTATTTTTGGGTGAACCAACCCTTTAATTCAGAAACATTGTTGCATGCAAGATTTCTTTTATAAAAAAAAAAACAGGTTGAGGAGACAGTTTTGAACTCTACTGACCATATTTGATTTGGGCAACATCCCCCACCACCATCTCAGCCACAGGGATTTGAATGACTGTGCCGTTTCGCACCACAGCGAAGCGTTGCTCCTGCTCGATGCGGCTCTGCAGGCCACGGAACTGCTTTTCTTTGCTCCAGTCATTAAACGCCGTCACCAGCACCACGCAGAACACCGAGAGCAGGATAGCTGCGCCCTCGATCCAGCCCGCCTCCGCCTCTCCCTCGTCCTCCGCACCTGCACTCACATTACTACACGCTGGAGAGAGAGAGAGAAAAGAGACGGAAAGGTAAAAATGTGTGGGAGGACAGGGAGTTTAAGTGTCTACTTGTGATCCTTTAGGTTCTTTTATCTATCCATCCATCTCTCACTCCATTCCTTTTATTCTTTGATTTGTTAGCTATCCATGCAACTATACTATACCAGATATGGTCGTAAAGTAACAACACAAGACACACAAGAGCCTTTTAGAGACAAGCATATGCTAAAATGTTATGAAATAAACATGTACAAGTTGCAGTGTTAGTATTAGCAAATTAAAGGTCACCAGAACTTTTAATGGGAAATTTAAATGAGGCTATGACTTAAAACATATCACGTTTTTCCTGAGCTTCCGATGAAGGACAGCAATCCCTGTTCTAATGTTGATAGATTTTGTTTTAATTTTTGATCATTTTTACTATTTTATCACTGAATACTTAAGACCAAGTCACCTTCACTGTCCCCTCCAGGCGGCTGGTAAAAGGACAGTCCGAGGGAAATAATGGCCGCAATTTCCAGGATTATAAGGGTAACATCCTGTAAAGCCTCCCACACGAGCTGAAGGAAGGTCTTGGGCTTCTTAGGAGGGATGAAGTTCATTCCAAACACCTGCCGACGTTTCTCCAAGTCTGCAGGATTGTCCGATAGTCCTTTTGAGAAGGAAAGATGGAAATAAAAGTCATTGTTACCTCTCAAACAGAAATTCAGTGAAAAACGTTGATATATAATGTCATTAAATTAAATGTAAAATACCCACACAAACATTTTCACCATTTTTTCCTCCAAATTGAACAGGATTTGGTTTAATGCAAAAATGGTCAATGTACATGTACACTGTGCACTGGTGTAAGCTGTGAAAAACCCTAAATTCATTCATTAATGGATTTTTTTTTCTCCATGCAAACGCTTTTGAGAACTTCCTGGATTCTCATTAGTCATCACTCAGTTCTGTTAGCACCAATCCCTGACCTCTTATGGTGACAGGAGGGGAGGGAAGAGGACATTACAAGAGAACACAGGGCACAGATGGTTAAGTCAGTGTGTTTCGGATGCACCACAGGGTGTGATTTTTGGCAGCAAGACCCAGACAGACTGTCACACTCTCTGAATCCTCACGCTGCCAATCATCACCTGCTGCCCCTGGCAACCTCTCATCTCCCATCAGAGCTTCCCTTTCACTCACTGGAAAGCCTAATTGAGTTACTCCAAAGGTTTGTAGGAAATCATTTCCCTAACTCATTCCAATTGCCCCAGTTAATTCATTCAGTCTCTGTTCATTGCACAATATACACAAGAAAATTAAGACAACTAAGATGCAGCAATGCAATCCTCTTTCTACGGAATACCAGCATTGAAAGACTTTTGCGGTACATCCAGCCCTTTCTTCTACTCTTTCATCTTTCCATCCATGCCCGTAAGCTTTTCTTTTTGTATCCCTGTCACGGTTTCTGAAGAGAGGTTTTTCAAAGAGCAGCATTAAAGGAGGAAAAAGAGCTTTACAATAAACTTAAAGTAACCTCATCGTGGCTGCCAAATAGCGATGTAGGCAGACCGCATGACTTGGTCTGAAAGCAAGTGGTCGGAACAAGATGTGAATCAATGTTATTATCAGAGCGCAAAGTAGGATCATCTACCCAGAATAGCCACAGCAATAAAAGATTCAACAAAAATCTTAGCTAACTAAATTAACAAAACATTCCCTGCTGCTGGAATGACCTGCCAAACTCAACCCGAGCATTTTAAAGAAACGGCTAAAGATGCATCTTTCAGGTCAACACGACCTATTAATACTAACACTTTCTATTCTATGTATTTTTCCAATTTGTTTTGCCCTTTTGTTGGCTTAATTGCTTCTTTTGTTGTCACTTTGGGTAAAAGCGTTTGCTAAATTATGAAATGTAAAAGCAATATCAACTCTGTTATGCTCCATAGCTTATAAAGCTATCTAATAAAACATGAAACTATGTTTGAAAAATCCCATGATGTTGTATAAAGGCACATTTCTGAAAAACTGGGACTTGAATTTCTCAAAACAAAAAAACTGCTGCAAAGAGAAAAACAGCATAACAGAACGATGCTCTCGTCTGAAAACATGGGCAATGTCTGCTTTCAAAAGCAGATAAAGGTGCCTGGCATTTGGTATTCTTTCTGTGAAGACAGGCTTGTTTTGAAAAGGAGTGTTAGTGAATATAAGTGCATCTGGATTTACAGGAATTCTGTCATCATTTACTCATCCTCTGGTAAATCCAAACCTGTATAACTGACTTTCTTCTGTGGACCACAAAATGAACTGGTTGCTCTTTTCACATGCAGTTACAAAGAATGGGGACTTAGTCTTTCAAGCTTTAAATAGGACATGAAAGCACCATGCAAGTAGTATCATAAAATGGTCCATAGAATTTTGTGCACTACGTTAAAGTCTATAACGGCTTCAATTTTGGTCCGTTCCCGACACAAAATTATTGTACGGCTACAGAAGACGTATATGAATATGTTGCACAAGTCTAATGGACCACTTTTACGATACTTTTATGGTGCTTATGCATCTTTTCTGATAAAAGCCTCAGTCCCCGTAGGGACTAACTGCATGGTACACAGCAATCAGTAAAATATTCCATTTGCTTTCCACGGAAGAAATAAAATCATACAGTTTTGAATGACCTGAGAGTGAGTAAAGGACCACTTAATTTTTACAATAGCTTCTTTAATAGCTGAAAATGTCTGTATGTTTCAGGATGCACGTGTGATCTTACGTAATTGAGCAAGAGATATGGTCACATGTCGAAACTAGCGCTACTCACCATCTGCAGGTGAAGTCTTGAGTCTGTGACAGATGGTTTCTGTATCTGTGTAGCTCTCCTGGATCTTCTGCAGGGCCTCGTGTCCCCTGAGCTCCATCAGCGAGCACAACTCGTCCACTGTCATCCCGAAATCCCCCTCGCTGTCTCCTCTGTCCATCCCTGGCTTCTTAGGGTGGAACTCTACCGTGCTGTTGCCCAGATCCCCCATGATGGTGTGTTGGTTTTGGAAGACTGGCAGCTTTTTAGCAGACACTATGAGCTAAGAGATGGGTACCTGGGAAAATGTGTTATCTCTTTTGTCCTATATATATTCGTCCTCACCTATTTCTAAGATGTTCTCTATGTAGATCTCCATATTGAGACATGAATTGTCAGTTTGTTTGGGGATTTCTATTCTATGGTGTGGTAGCAGGGGTTCCCCTGAAATATCCCCCCATAAAGAAAAAATCAGCAAAATAAGTGGTAGCCATTGTGCCAGTCCATCTCTATGAAGACCAAATGAAGCAAGTGTTACTGATTATTAAACAATAAAGGGGATCTAGTGACACAGGAATAACGTCGGTAAATAACCTGAGGAACAAACAAAAAAAAACAAAAAAAAGAATGTTAAACATTCATCTCTGAACTTGGTCAAACCAAAAACACAGACAGCTGTGAAATGCAAGTAAGCAAGATGCTTGACACCTTGAGACAAAACAGACACATATACATTTATTTCATTAAAAATAATGTTATAAAAAATAAAACGAATCAAAAACATTATTATCATAAAATATTTTTTAAAAGATAGCTAGACAATGATTTGAGGAGAATTATTTGAAATCATAAAAACTATTTTTTAAAAAAAGTTTTTTTTCAGGCTCATTAATCATAGATAATAATAACCATTATCACAAACAGGTACAATGATTTGAGAGAAAAAATTGCATGAAATTTTGTGTGAAATACTATAAAATTGTTTTTTAAATGCTATTTAATGGCTTTTCAACAATGTAAACAGTAAAACAATTGTGAAACATTAGAAATCGTTGAAAAAATTGTTTTGTTATTATTGTTTAAAAAAATTAAGCATTTATGACAAGAATCTCCATCTCCTGGGTACAACTTTTCATCTATCTGCCTTCATAATATATATGAACAGATAGTTGAATGCGTGTTAGTATAATTTTACTTATGCTTATAGTAATTTGGTAGGCTACGCGGTATCTCCTTGGCTACCTAATATTTAAATCTACTTTTCCTAGATTACATTAGGAACATATTTGTTAGTTTTTGTCTAATGGTATTGTTCAAAAGTCGACAAAACAATTATTTAAACTAAACGTCTCGAAATGTGGAGGTGGCGTTTCTCACCGAGGAGTCACAGGTGTAGGTAGTTTTGTGGGAAACAAGTAGGCAAGTGTTCATCATGCACACCTACTGCAATGGATTGTTTACATAATATCCGATGGAAATCGAGGACAATTACTCTTTATCTAAACGCCTTTTGAAACACTCTCTCTAGATAAAAGCGTTGTATATGTGCATCTCTCCCCAACCCATGCAGGCTACTTTACAGTACCGCCTCTCGACGCAAAATCTGCCTTCACTCAGTCAGTACGAGACGCCTGCGCATGCGCACATAAACACTTGCCCAATCCCACTGCAGAACAGATTTACGAAGGCAAAACTACCAGCCATCAGGCCTGCAATTTTGGATGACATTACAATCCGCTTGAGCTCTGCGCCTCCATTTCCCTGCTGTGACACCAACTTTACTGAGCATTTAAACCCATAATCTGTGTGCGCGCCTCCTCATCTTTTATTAAAAATGGCCAGAAGATTCCTCAACAAACACGCTCTTTAAACAAGATGATGCCCTTTCCTGGTAACCTTCAGGAATCAGATGTTCACCTTGGCCCACTGTACAGCTGCTCAGAGCTTATGACAGAGCCTGTAGCATTTGTGTTATGATTTATTTCGGTTTAATCACGGCAAGAGGAAGGTAAATCAAATGTATATTAAAAGCATTTAGAGAGGATTATGCACAAACTGACCAGACAGCAAGGTTACATCTATCCATCACCTGCTTTTCAGTCTACCCAAAACTACTTTTTTTTATTTTAATTTTATTTTTACCTATACAGGTAGCCTATATAGAGATTCACAGCTCTTAATTAAGTTTAATGCACAATAACGAAGATTAATATTTTTAAATACATGCTAGTGTTGATAATGCAAGTCTGATTATACTACTATATTATTATGTGTGATTATTTTAATATTATTATTATTAGTTTATATATATGTTTTTATTTAGGCTATATTGATTATTACCATTTTATCTTAATGGCATTAAAAACGATTGTTAAACAATCAGGAATAGGTACACTCATGGCAAAAAAATAATAATGTCATATTGGTGAATAATATCAGCATAAATATGCTGGGCGTACAGTAAATGATGATGATAATTCCCTTGTAATGCTTCCCTACTGATATTATAATAATAAAGCACTTTAATTATACATTAGCAGACACTCGACTGCAACAAATAGACAAACATAAAACATACCCTGCTGACACCTCAAGGCACTTGTGAACATGTATCCATGAACAAATATATTCACTCACCGCGCAGGCCATGCTCCAAGGACATTTCACGTTGAGCCGGAAAAAAAAGGCAGGAAAAACGGAATGATATCCAGTGATTTATCCTCAAATCATGCCCATCATGGAGAACACAAAAATGAAAGTCACATCATTTGACCTTTACGCTATTCCAAATGCAGATGATGCGCAACGGTGCAGAATAGAAATCAAATGAAGGGAGCAGGAGGCAGCAGACGGTGGTGACCACTTCATCTTATGCGGAAGAAAACCTGAATGATGCAGATGAGATTGTACCATGTCCGCATTAATTAATCTGTTAAAAACGGCGTATTGTGCTGTCGGGAACGTAAAGGAGGGTCGTTTTGGTCACATCGTTGCTGTTTTTTTTGGCGCTGATTGATAGAGTGATGGGTGAAGGAGAGATGTGGGTCTACATGCTGATGATGCCAGTTTGACGCGCATCTCGCGGTGATGATGGCAGAAGCAGCAGCATCCGAGCGCCGGAGGACGGGGGGTGGGGGAGGGGCGGGCGAATAACCTCGCTTCCCTCCCTCTCTCTCTCTCTCTCCGCAATCCTTTCCTTTTCCCGGTAAAGACGAATTCTACTATGGCGAAGGCTCGCTTTTAAATATTCATAACCCAGGCTTTTGCCTTAGGAAGGTAACCAAGCAAGGTAGCAACGAAACGTCAGCACGAGTAATCAATATTCATAAGCAGAACATTCGCCATTGGGTGGTTGTCACGTTACGTTAGCATGATGTACTTAATATTCATAAGTAGAACATTCGCCATTGGGTGGTTGTCACGAAACGTTAGCATGATGTACTTAATATTCATAAGTAGAACATTCGCCATTGGGTGGTTTTCACGATACGGTAGGCAGAATGAAACCGATATTCGGCACTACCACGCATAGTCTGCGTGAACTTATTAATATCCATGTGCTAATTTTGCATGTTAGCACACAATAATCACTATACGCGACAAAACATTTGTTTTATTAAAATAATAAAAAAATATTTTGTTGAAAAAAAATGATTTGATGACAAAAATTGTCATAGTTAAGCCAACCATAATTAATTAACTAATATAATAACAATAAAACAAGCAAAAATTAAATATTTGATATTGCTTGATGGATTTACTCTTTAAATTAATTCCCCGGTCTCTCTACCTCTCTGGCTGGGTATCTGAGCATTAATTATTAAGCAAGTGCTCATGCAGTCTGCTGCCTGCTCCATTAATAAAACATCCAGACAAAGGATTTAAAAAAGAGAGAGCCTTGGTTTAATTAATATTCATTTCAGTTTCAAAGTAGCCTATACTTTATTGGTATAAATTAAACAAGAAGTTTGGGTGGGTTTTTCTCTCTTTTTTTTGCGTGGTTTGGGGGGTCAAAGAAAGCAGTATACCCGTAATATAAAGCTTTACCAGTAAATTTGAAGATACATTTCTAGCTCTAGAATGATTTTATGAAATGGGCTATGAAATGGGCTATTTCATAGATAATTTTGGCTATGAAATGGGTCATACCAACTTTAAATTTGCGGTTCAATTTGACCCATTTTCATTCTGGGACTTTTTCACATTTAGGGTCATGAACATGCATGTCAAGTTGATGCTTATGTGTTTTGACATAAACACATAATTTCTATTACGTCTGTGGGTCAATCTGACCCACATATTTTAATGTTTAGGCAACAGTTCAGATCCAAAATAATCTTAATAATAACATTTTTATTTTATTTTACTACCCTATAATGATGCTAAAAAGGATCTATTCCCCACTTAAGCCAAATAATATATAATTTCTTTTCTGTTTTTCAAGATATCTGAAATAATGTTGTTTTTCTTTAAATTTTGTGACTTTTTCTGCACATGCACGTCAACACACAAACATATAATTTGGGATTTATTGTCACTTTCCGTAGACAAAATCATTTTTTATACTGTACAAACTGTATATTCTATCCCCTTACACTAACCCTACCCCTAAACCATACCCATCACAGAAAACTTTCTGCATTACATTTTCAAAAAACATCACTTATGATTGATGGGGATCCTCATGGGGTTAAAAAAAAAAAGTCCCCATAAGGACAAGGATTTCAGATATACCTTCTCTGTAGTAGGGACATTTTGTCACCATAATGTAGGGTTTACCAGGCCCACACATCACACACACAAACACACTTCATAACTTTTTATAATTCATTCTGTACTGTAGGCTAATTTCATACTGATATATATTTTTTAATTTGTTACCATTACTAGTTTTATGACTTTTTTTTGTCATGAGTAAAGCATTAAACTGAATTTAGAGAGTGTGAAAACAGAAGAGGGGTAAAAACACTGAACATATTATGCCCTCTGTGCCACTTCAAATCATAAGATAAATTATTAAATAAATAAGAATGACCTGTTCATGTTCTGTAATCTGTAATCTGCATCCCAAGTGAAAATAGTGACGTGTCAATCCCTCTAGTGGAGAAGAATGGCGTTGCATCCAGCAGCGCAAGATATCTACAAGATGAAAGTGATGTCTTTTACAATGCACACTGAGCTGTTATCTAACATAAGGACTGCATATTTAATAAGTGCCTTCTCACTCTGAGGTGAAAACAACAGTATACCCATACCAAATAAGATAGCCTATTGAACTGAAATTCTGAAAAACAAATAGAAAATTGGAATTTTATTTTATCCAGTAGGATTTTTTTATAAGAAAGCTCTTGTTTTAGCTGGCTCCAAATTATGATATATTTTCATGATTGCACTCCTTTTGGATTATTTAACAAGTCAGAAGTGGAACAATTTTGCCAACACTTGTGTTTTGGTTCCATACTTTCTCGAAGGCCTGTTTTAATGGGTTAGGGTTTAGGTTTTAACAAGAGTGGAATGTGCTGTATGTAATCCTCTAACATAATCTGTTTGTGGGCCTGCCCTTCACTCTTTCTTCCTTCCACCAAACACATGATTCAGATCAAGCCCACCTTTGAGGCTATGCTAAATAAACGAACAGAGGAAGTGCAAATCTGGACCAAAGTTCAACCTCACGCTGTTCCCGGTCCGATTTCTATGTTAGCCACCACTTTTATAACAAGACATATACAGTGAAGGATAGTGAAGGACCTTGCTCACTCTTGGCAATAACTTTCACACGCTGTCTGCCAGATCAGGAATAAACATAAACTGCACAGTTGGGACATTACACATCGCACAACTTCTCTGCAGGACATCGCCAAATACAAGGTACTATGTCTCATTCTACTTGTCTGTGTGGTTTAAAAGGTTTCATTTTGCAGTAGTAGTTCAATCAATGTAAACATCATTATGAAGAGTAAATGGAGACTATATTGCACAATGTCATTCAGAACAATGTATACAGTATTTTTTTTTTTTTTTACAATGAGCTACACAGTTGCACATTTACATATTTTGTGCAAATCACTAAATTGCTTCCACTATTTAACAATACACAGGTTTTGATTCTCAAGTCTTTGGTATGCCAAAGTTTAATTTTGCATAAATAGCCTTTACATAACTATTTAGCATACATGTGAGGGAAATGTAGGCTATCTGTGCTTAGTTACGAGACCTTTTCTCACATGCAATCAGTTAACTGTTAAAACTGTACATGATATCTTGAAGCAGGGTCAGGTCAGTGCAATAATTCTCAAAGATAACTGTGAACTTAAGTGAAAGGGCAACGCACTGGCAAATGAGGAATAGTGAGAAAACACAATACATAAATTAATAAATAAATAATGGAGAGACAAAAGACATGAGATCATTACCGAAGACTTAAAAGCATTTATATCCAATTTGTAATCATAAATGGTATAGGTATAAAAACTCGTTATAGTTTTTTTGTATTTGCATTGTTATATTGTACAATGCAATATTATCAGAAAGAATTAGCATGTATCCGTCCATTAATTTGGGTTTACAAAACGGCAAATTAAGAATCAATAAGATGTTTGTACTTGATTTGTAATAATCAGTTTCTGAATTTAAGCAATGCTAATAATTAAAGGGTAAGTTCACCGTAAAAAAAAAAAAAAAAAAAAAATTCTCTCATCATTAATGTTAACCTGAACCTGTATGACTTTCTTCTGCAGAAGACAAAAAGTATATTTTGAAAGAGCAAGTGGTCCAAACAACATTCTACCACTTTGAGGTTCATTTAATGGACCAAAAACAACATGAAGGTGAGTAGATGACCGAATTTTTAATTTTGGGTGAATTATCCCTTTAAAACACAAATATAATAAGTCAGTTAACTTGGCATTATTCTCTAATTTACAAGTATAAGCATGTATGTTTTGATCTACAATTACAAAAAGTCAAGTTGCAATGCGTTTCCCAATCAAAATGATTGACTAATCAAACATACATTTTCAGACAATTCTGCTACATCCCTCGATCTTTGTCCTTGTCTTTCTTTGGAGTCTCCCACCACTTTCCCTGACTGGGAAGATCCTAGTGTACCCTGTGGATGGAAGCCACTGGCTTAACATGGACATTCTGCTACGAGAGCTTCATCAGCGAGGTCACAAACTGACAGTGGTCCGTTCTGCCAACAGTTGGTACATCCCAGAGAACACCACACACTATACGTCCATCACCATCCATGTTGAGCACCTCAGCAGCCTGGAGGACCCGGAGTACATGGCGTCCTTTCTTAAGAGAAACATTGACATTCAAAGAGGGAAGGGATCAGTTTGGTCATTCATTGCCCTTCAGAAAGAAATCATCACTCTTTTAGAAGAGTCTCACAGGTCTTCTGCTGAGATGGTGAGGACCATCCTAGAAGATAAAAAGCTTATAAAAACACTCAAGGAGTCCAAGTATGATTTGATGCTAACTGATCCTGGTTTTGCAGGAGGGGTCATACTGGGCGTGCACTTGGGTCTACCAATGGTGTTCAACGTACGATGGATAACAAACGGAGAAGGGCACTTTGCAATTGCACCCTCACCGCTTTCTTACATCCCAACTATCGGATCCAGGGTGACGGACAAAATGAGCTTTGCGAATAAAATGAAAAATCTCTTGCATTTTGGAATCGGCCAATATATAGACCACATGCTCACACGGCCCCTCTATCAAGGAGTTGTCAGCGAATACATAGACCCGAATTCCAATGTCTACACTCTGATCCAAGGAGCGGATTTGTGGCTCATGCGAGTCGATTTTGTATTCGAGTTCCCTCGTCCTACTATGCCCAACGTGGTCTACATTGGAGGCTTCCAGTGCAAACCATCCAAACCTCTACCAGATGAATTGGAGAAGTTTGTCGAGAGTTCTGGAGAGCATGGGGTGGTGATCATGTCTTTGGGTACTCTGCTTGGAAGTCTGGTTCCTGACATATCTGAGGTTATCGCCTCTGCCTTCGCTCGCTTGCCGCAAAAGGTGATTTGGAGGCACGTAGGGGAAAAGCCGTCTACGTTGGGGAAAAACACACTCATAGTGGAATGGTTGCCTCAGAACGACCTCCTAGGGCATCCTAAAACTAAAGCTTTCGTCACCCATGGAGGAACGAATGGAATCTATGAGGCTATTTACCACAGCGTGCCGATGCTTGGACTCCCGCTCATCTTCGACCAATTCGACAACATGATTCGCCTGGAAGCCAGAGGGGTGGCTCAAGTGCTTGACGTCGCAGTCCTGGATGTAGATACCCTAACGCAAGCCCTGATGGATATCCTGGATGAAAATCAACCGTACCAGAAGAACATGCGCAGAATGTCAAGTCTACATCATGACACACCGCTCAAGCCAATGGACAGCGCCATCTTTTGGCTAGAGTTTGTCATGAGGCATAAGGGTGCGGCGCATTTACGCACACAGTCCTACAAGCTTCCTTGGTATTCCTACCACTGCGCGGATGTGATAATGCTGATAGCGAGTTTGTTTACGGCAGTCTGTCTGCTCTTGGTCTTAATGAGCAGGGCTTTGCTGAAAGTTTTTGTCAGGAAAAGGAAAGCCAAAAAAGAGTGAAGATCTCTTTGGTAACAATTTTGTTTAGGCTGATATCATTAATGTTGCTCTATGCAATTTCTCCACTACTTCCAAAGGGTCAATGTTTGGTTCGTTTGCATGACCTTGTTAGCTGTAGATGCTGTAACTAAAACCATCTGGCTGAGAAACGAAATTCTTTCTCCATTCATAATTTTGCAAGCAACATTTAAATCACAAACATATTGATATATGAAAGAAGATGTTTTACCAATGGCCAATTGTGGAAAGGCTTTTAAAATTGTGAAATGGATATTTTTCCATTTGTTCTGCTTTTCACAGCTAAGTACAGTCACTAGAGAAGAGATTGTGACTGTGAGCGTTTTTGTTGCCATCAGCCAATCAGCATTGATCAATCACGCATTTAGATTCCGATGATTGGCTCAAAACATGGCAGCATAACTAAGCATAAGCAATGGAGCCATGGAGATGAATATGAATGCTAACTTTTTCCAGGTATTTGTAAACCGCCCTCTAGATTCCTACAGAATTGCAGTTTCTAAATAGCTTTTCCAAACCCACCCTTCATCAGCAATCGTTAAAAAAAAGGTAGTACTGCCCTAAATTTTTGTTTGAGACAATGTTGCTTGGTCAAGCAGTTCAAACAAGAACAATTCTTTTCGGGAAATTTAATTTTGAATGGCTAACTTGAAATTTCAACATCAATTAATGTGTTGCTAACAGTATATTTTAATGTTTTAAAAAAGGAACTGCAACAGATTATGTTTTTCAATTTGTTTTATTGATTTGTACAGACATTGAATGAACCAGCTGTCTATTTTGCACGTAAATATTTCACTTAACACAACCACCGGCATGGTCAACAAAAAAATAAAATTATTCAAAAATCAGAGTCATAATGTGACAGATGGCCGATGATGCCAATGCTCCTAGATTTTGGAATGGTGTATTACTATATATGGTTACAATAGGTGAAATACTTTAGAGTAAAAAATAAAGTGCTCCGTCTTCATCTGTTCTACTGTGTCACTTTGAGAATACGCTCATCTCACCTCTCCAAAAAGTAGCAATCCCATTTCTTTCTCTATGAAAAACAAAGTGTAAAAAAGGTTAGAAATGTCTAGATATTTCAAATCTACAGACCACAGCTCAATTGTCACTGTGTGATATTTAAGGGGATCAATGTCATATACATGCAAGATATAAAGACAAACACTTGAACACAATCAATAGAACATGTAACCTATATAATAGATACCAGTCTGTAACTTTGTTTAGTTCCATTAGGAAAACATTACAAAATGCTTTTCTTCCTTCTGTAATAATAATAATAATAATAATAATAGCAGTAATTGATCCACAGCTAACTTTTCTAAACATCTGTTCCACTCACCCCACGTCACCAGTTTTCCTTTCAATATGTCAACAGTTTCATTATATCTTAACAGATTGAGGAGGAGAGAATGAAAAGAGAGAGAGTTTAAAGAATGAATGTCTGGGAACAGCTTTGGTATTTTAAAAGTATAGCAAAAACATCTCAAGTCAGTCAAATTACACATCTTCCTGCGATTGCATGTTGCTCAGGCATTTTTGTTTCACTTCAGTCATGTAAAAACACAGGTTGCACTTCAGGTTGGCACATTTTGTGTTATCTTTCAAGACTTGTTGGACAGAAGTTACAGCAGATTGTTTCAACACAGAAACCCTGGCACAGTTGCTTGAATTCAAATGGTGGAATTGGAAATTATAAATTTTCACTAGAACTCTCATAACTACCTTTTTTTTTTTTTTTTTTATTGAACAAAAGCAGCCAATTTGTACCTTTGTGAAAATAAAAGCGAACATTTGCCAACGTTACTGGGTTTTTCCATAAACAAAAGAAAATTACAGGGACATGCATCAAAACACAGGCTGCAACAAAGCATATCATAAACCATTCTGAAAACCAATTCTCCATGCTCCAGAATCTGCAGATGTTGGACTACGCCCCCTTGTGAATTTTCTAAAACTAACCCAATTGTGCAATAACTTCAATGATAAAACAGAAACAGAGAATGTTTTCTTTTTAAAGTAGTCATAGTTCTAAAGTGAAGTGCAATGTTGGAGTGTGCCATGAAGATTTTGTGTGATTTCTCATATAAATTCTGTTTTGTGATTTTGTAATGAAAAGACTTCAAATTCGAGTTCACATCGAGAAGAACTTGAACATAGATGGTTAGACAACATTGACAGTGGAATTATTTTATAATGAGTTGAAGCAATGTGATGTTTTAAAGGCAAATCAGTCAATCAAACCTTATGCGACCTGTCGTTTTTGTTAAACTTTGAGGCAAACACATTTCATTTAACCAGGAGAATTTCACTAAGAGCAAATGGTTGTGCAACAAAACTTGATGGAAATATAGCAAAAATAACCTAATTCACAAAAGCCTAAAAACAAAAGCATTAGTGTCATTTACGCAGGAATAAAGACAAAAGAAACTAAATGCCTTCTTTGTCCAAAACTTTTCCCCTTCATCTTTTATTTCCACAACTTGAGATACTCAAAATAAAATAGAAATAACGCAACTTTCCAGAACACTTTTAACACCTCTTTTCATCCATATTGGCTAAAGATGCAAATCCCGGCCTCTAGTAGGGTATCTTTCTTTTAAGAGTCACTTCCTCTCTGTTTACATTCCTCACTCTTCCTTCCCCATGTATACCTTCTCATTAGTGTCCAATCTCAGCTCATCTGGGTCTCTCTGAATTTCCTCCAATTACCGAGTCACTCCCACCACTAGGACAAGGGACCCTCCCTGCTTCCCGTGCCCGCACCGGCACCCCCTGCCACCAGGTTCCTCAGCAACTTCCTCCTGCCAGCCTGGTAGTCTTCCTCATCTACGTTCACCAGGAGCTTAATGGCCTCGTGACCCACTGCCTGCTTCAGAGAGTCCGTGATGAAAACGCCCTTCAGGGCTTCCAATAGTGAACCGTTGATGTAGTCCCGCCAAAAGGCGTCCAGGTAGGTCAGCTCTGAGAACTTGATGTCACATATGATGGAACCCAGGTCACGGGATTTGAGGATGGTGTTGGCCTGGTTGAAACGCTCAAACTGCCTCTCCAGCGCCTCTTGCTTGTTGGAGAAGACATTGCCTTGTAGAGCTGACTCGTGCTGACAGTACTCCGCACGCACCCTCAGTCTTATGTCTGCAAGAGAAGGATGAATAGTTAGTCGAGTTTGCGGGGAGTGTCGCCAAGTGGCCAGATCTGAACATGTCTTATTGCTTAAGCATGTAGATACGTTACAATTTCTTTTGTTAAGGGTAAAATGGTGTAGTTATGATTTTACTAATATCTTATTCCACAGAGTCAAATTTTCTTGTTCTGCATAAAAAATATTGCGACTGTCATGTCAACCAGCATGCAACTTTTTTTTTTTTGTTCTCTCACCACAGGTCTGTTTTTCTCTGCAGTCAGCTGTTGTGTGAGATCTTTTCCTTTTCCTGGTCGGTGGAGGTGGGTTGGGTTTAGCACGTGCTGGGCATACCTGGGGTCCTGATGGAGGACAGCAGATCAATGGCTGGGGTCCTGAGAAACAGAACATGATCAAAATAACTACCACAATGCCTGTCTTGTCATAGGCGTCGATTTCGGTGGGGACGGTGGGGACGCGTACCCACCAGATTTCGTCATGAGTCATTTTGTACCCACCACTTTTCTTCTTTTTTTTGGACAGTTTTCAGTGGTTATGAGGAGCAATATGAGAGAGAAATTTGGTAATCATTGTTTAGGTACATTAAACCACGTCATATTGTCAACATGGTACTTAAGAAGCAGAACAGTGAGTCATATGTCTAATGCTTTTTGAAAACTTTTTTGTATACATTTTTATTTATTTACATTAGTAAGCTACAGGACATCGTCTTTCAAAACATGACATGCGGGAAAGAGAAAAAAAAAAGATTGCGTCTCTGTCCCCAGCACATTTCAATGCCCATGTGTCCCATGTGCCCATGTGTCTTGTAGTACATGCATTTACACTAATCACGATTAGGTTTAGGCGAAGGTGAAGATTAAGGAGAAGTAGTTAAGGTGAAGATTTGGATGATTTCCAGTTCAGAATCAGAAAAAAAATTGTGTTCAAAATGCTGTAAGCAGTCAAGGCTGGAATACACTACACAGCTTTTGCCCCAATTTGCAGTCCGGACAAGTTGGTGCTAGTTTGGTCATTTATGTGCTGTACTGTACAAATGCACAATATCAGAGGTCTTCAACCCCGCTCCTGGGAACCCACTGCAAAAAAATGATTGGCAGGCAAAAAGCACCTCAAAAGTTCTGATTGGCTAATCAAATAATTACACCATAGTCCACAGCCCAATTTAACTTCAGTGATACTTCAGGTGTGATCAAAAACAAAAACAAGTGATGCACAGACATTTTTGTAACCAAAAATATTTTTAGCACCAAAGTCATGGAGGACCAAAACAAATTAAACATGCTAGTTTTTCTGACGGGACACTGTGAAGCGTCGCAGGCGCAGTGTCGGTTGTCTATGACGATAAAATGATTGATTCTTGGGCCCCATCACGCATTGGCATTTACGAATCACCACAACACCCCTCGTCAAACGGACTTGTCCAAAATCAGGCTGATTTCAAGTATAGTGTGAACCTGGCATAAGTCTGAGAGCATATTTCATACACATAACGTGGATAAGCACCAACAGATAAACATGTCAGCTGTGTGGAAGCTAGGGCTGAGTTGACAATATCAATTTCTCTTTTTTTAATCAATCTTGAGTTTGATTAACCAAGATTTTTTAATCTATGCTGTTTTAAGTTGGTGCGTGAACCAAACTGCACTAAACATTATTTAGAGTGTGCCTAGCATCTAATAATTGCAATAAGCTTTGTGTTTTGTTACTTTTGGTATGATATGGAAAAAGTCTGAGCTTTCAAATTTTGTGGATTTTATAACAAAATTCAAACAAAAAAATTGGGCACTCTTTGACACCCTTTAATCTCTTTCTCTTTACTACTAGTTACAGCATAAATATGCTGAACAAACAGGCTTACAATACAGATGAATGGACATCAAAAGGTATGTTGAAAGAAACTGTACAACTTACTGAAATATATCATATCATCACTCAACCAGTTGACTAGTTTCAACTATGGAAAAAAATATCTTCCATATGTTAAATGTTATTTGAGTGTAATTATTGAATTAAATTTAATTAATTAACTGATTATTACATAAAATGTATTATTAGTTTTCAGCTAAATAATACTTTTAATTCATTTTTTCTGTGTATCGGAAAAAGAAAAAAAAAATTTCAGTGCATCACTACCAAAAATCTTTACAGCACTAGGAAAAAGTCTATGAACAACTAAAGGAGGACACACCTGTTCTTCTGTGAGGAGTTCCCTGCTGGGCCTCTCCTGCTCCTCTGGGAGAAACATACCGGACTGAAGTCTCCTCCAGATATTTATCCACTGGATCTGGGCACACTGGAAAATAATAAGCAACATATTACACCTTGCCAAAAAAAGGACAATAATCTGCTGTCATAAGCAGTGGATGAACTAGTGACCAAAATGAGGGTGAAGGTGACAAGATCTCAAACCTGTCTGTCTCTTGCGCAGTGTGACGTACGGCAGCAGGTCATGGCGGGTGATGATGCGGAGCAGCTGAAGAACATGCCTGAAGTTTGTCTCATCACATCTCCCCTGACGCTCCAATGCGAGCAGGAAATCCCGGCCGCTTCGTATCCCTCCTCTCTCGTACTCGTCAATAACGTCCACAAAAAGGAAGGACAGCACACGCACATCACGGTGCGTCAGCTGAGCGCCGACAATATCAAACATGCGGTGAAGGGAGTAAAGCCCATACGCATCGTCCACAGCCTCCTCTGGCCACGGCTCCACCCGGCCAGACGCAGGTCTCCGAGACGAGGAGGAATTACTGCAGGACGCCGGAGCCAGTCGGCTTAGAGAGAGCGCAAGGGAGTTACCGTGAGTTGTTGCGGATGAGGATGCCGCAACCCAGCCTCTCCGAGGAGAGGAGAGCCCGGAGCGGGAATACGAGTCTATCGGAGAACGAGAAATGTGTTGCCTGCCCTGACTAGATGAAGAGTTCTGTGGCAAAAGGAGGGCAGGGTTGGCATTCCCATGCTGCTGTGAGGTCATCACTCTTCGCTAGGCAGATGACGGGTGAGGGGGATGGCGGAAGGCCCTGTCAGCAGTGTGAAGCAGCTCGACTCTGTCAACACGCTCGGCCCGCGACTCTCACCTCCAACTTCACTCTAGAAGAGAACAGAATTCATAGCATTAAGTCAATGACTCACTACAGCATTATAGAGTCTTATGACATCATAAATAATACATTACTAAAGATGATAAACAGACTTTATCACATGACCTGGGTGAATTTTACACATATGTAAACAGGTCTATTGCTCAACTGTGTATCTAGACTCCCATTGCTCAACCATGCAACACATAAGAATCATACAGATCATATGTTTTCACATCACATCTACATATAAAAGCTTACAGATTATATATTATATATTATGATTAGCCTATTATCTACATAAAATATACTGATTTTATACTGATACAACGTCTACATAAAAAAGCATCCAAATGATATATTCTGATCAAATCTGCATTAAAACATACAGATGATATACTCTGATCGCATCTACATATAAGGTTGTACTGATTTTATACTCTGATATCACTACTACATATACAATCAAACAGATGATATATTCTGATATCACATCTACAAACAAAAACATACAGATTAGATATTCTCATATCACATCTACATATAAAAACACACAGATCACTGGTATATATTCTGATATCACATATGCATTTAAAACTACACATAATATATACTTTGATATGACATATACATATAGTGCTTCAATTTCCTGTAGCAAACTTGTATTTTAAGCCTGTTTGTTCAGTTTTGATCTACTATCTATAATATAGGTAGAGGGACAGTTAAGTCACTGACCTGGTTAGCTTATAAATTAACGTCTAACAGGTTTAAAAGTATGAATATATAAAGATAGCAGGATGCATCAAACATCTCACTTCCATATCATGGCTTTAAAAACACTAACATAATGCTCTTTTCAAGACAAGAAACTCTAGTAAAAAGATTTATGAATAAGCAGTTAGACATCAACAATCTCCTGAAATTTATCTGGACAGCTGTGTTAGCCTGTCTCTTAGCATTCACAAGGAGGGGCTGTAGAACACAATGATATGTTAAGATTATATACATTTTCTATGTTAATATTTCATTGCGATCCCTTCTATTACTTCTATATTCCTAAAGATACTTAAACGTTATCTGCTATTGATATAAACTTCGCTTAGCAACTGACTGCTGGCTTGCTAACGTCAACAGCGTGTAGCAACACTGAATGTATACAACTGTCTTACCTGTTTAATTTCATGAATCACTTTACAGACACGGTGACTATGGACGCGGACTCTGCTCAAAAGTGCGGTCTGGTCCTCATACATGTACAATAATCGTGTGTGGGGATAATTTAAACGGTTTGGTGAAGCTTGGTAACGAGCCCATTTTTTGTTCCTCTACTAAAATGTAGGTACATCCGGGACATGAGCAAGCGTGGGGCAACATCCGGGGAATGTAGGAAACGCTTCGTCTTTATCAAACAGACAATAAACTCTCGTGATGTGCAGATTTTTTTTATTTATTTTTTTTAAATTGCTGTTGCGAATAAATTTACAAGAAAAAACGTTAATCAGAATAGGTCTTTGTATGGAATATAAATATATATTTTTTTTTTTCAATCATGAGAAACACAGCACTGCACAGCCCCTTTACGTTATGAAAGATCACCATGGTAACCACATTTTCATCCAAAATACAATTAGCTCACTAGCTATTGTTACTACTGTAAAATCTTAATAAATAAAAATATGTTTATCTTCAAACCCAACAAGCTTGTTGTAATCTTGCCAATTTTGTTTAAATCTTTTTTTAATCAATTCTGGCTGATATAAAGTGAATGAATTCAAAATATATTTTTTTCCAATAGAAAATTCATTTTTAACAAATAGTCTATTCTAGGAAAATAGGCTCGGCAGCTGACTAAGTAGCAAATCAGTGTACATGGCTATGGCGTAATTTAAAGCTATGCAGCTATATAACGATTTTTGCTTCCCAGAATCTTCTGGGAAGGTTAGTTTATGGTTATGAATATAGGTTCTTGAGGAAAATACCTCCCTGCAATGTTCTGGAAAGGTTAGAGTACTTTCTTAGAATGTTATTAATTGGTTCCCCCCAAAAAGACGGTAACCATATGCTAACATTAGGGGAATGTTCTGTGTTTGCTGGGCATTAAAAGGGACGAGCCCTTAGATATTTCCAAAGACTTTCTGTTGTAACTGTGTGTCAGCAGCAAAAGAAATAAATTGTTAAGCAATTCCATGGGGTCTAAAATGTTTTACAACTGTGGTGTTACCTATGGCAAATATTAGTAATGGTATGTGCCATATTAGTTAGAAATGTGAAGAAGATGTAAAAAAAAAAAAGAAAACAAAAGAAACCACCTCTTAGCTAAGATGATCATTTGGCTTAACCAAGTCGGTCTCCCGACCAAAAAAGTGTCCAAAACCGTTTTAAAACCAGCCAACAGACCAGCCTGACCAGGCTAGGAGACCAAATAAGACCATTGAAGAGTGAAGAACCCTTTCCATTGACATTACACAGGAATCTTTTAAAACTGGTTTAATTCCAAGAGTGAGGGGGAAATATCCTTAGTTAAACTCAACACAATCTTCTAGGGAAAATGTGTAGATTGGCATTGATAATTCAGTATATGATGGCACAAGGCTGCAGAATTGTTCAGTAGCCTCCACACATTCCTTGTTTTTGGGCTTCCCTGGGATCTGTTAAAACAAAAGAACCAATATAAACTTATGTCAGAATAACAAAAATGTACATGACACATAATGAGGATGATCTTTATGATATACTGTTAAACTTGATATATACTTGATATACTACCTGATTCATCAACTCACCTGATTGCACATAGCTTTTCCAGAGCGGACAAATGTGGCAAAGTGCTCACAATTAAATGTGAGGACTTTGTACGTAAACTCCTTGTCAAGTAAAGCATCTCGTCGTTGTCTAATTTCATTCACAGGTGAAGGCTGGAGATCGTGTTTGATATTGCTCACTAAAATACGAGCTCCTTTAGGTACGTTAACTTCAGACAGGAGCTGACGTCGTATCTTAGTTTCTCCAAGCAAAAGATCACCACAAACAGGGAAGACAGTCTGCAGAAAACCCCGAAACGAACTCATCACCTGAGTTTCATCTGGTATGGAAAAATATAATGAAAGTTATATGTTATAACAATATGTTATGAAAGATATAATGGAATGAACTGATATGAACTGTGGTTAAAATGGCCATTCAGTTCCATTCAATGCAATAAATACACTGTATCTAATTTGCATTTAAATGTGTTTCAGTAATAATTGGCAACATTTTCATAATAATATCTAACATTTCAGAGGAATATTGATATATAATTTCGTTCACTTGTTGTGTCTCCCAAAATGATAAACATGATTTAATCCCTGGTGTCAATTGGACATGTATGAAATCAATGCCCTAATTTGTAACAGAAAGTCATATTTTGATTAGAAACCCCATACCATTTTCCTGAGAAGTTGATTTATGACAAACAATCTTAAAATTAGTCAGATTTAAATGATAATTACAAAAAAAGATCATATTTCCATAAAAGTGCTAATTTGATCACTACATTATTGTCAGTCGTATTAAAAGACCAAGGAGAATTTGTTGTCATGGTAAAACCCTCAAACATTTGGTATCTCTGAAAACCCTGAATGTGCTCTTTACAGGACATCCAGACTTAAAGAGATAGTTCACCCAAAAATTAAAATCATCATTTATTCACCTTCACGTTGTTCCAAACCTGTATGAGTTTCTTTCTTCTGTTGAACACAAAAGAAAATATTTTAAAGAATGTTGGTAATCAAACATTTGGACCATTGACTTCCATATTAGGAAAAAATAGTCAATGGCTGCCGTCATCTATCTGATTAACAACATTCTTTAAAATATCTTCTTTTGTGTTCAACAGAAGAAAGAAACTCATACAGGTTTGGAACAACTTGAGGGTGAGTAAGTAATGACAACATTTAAATTTTTGGCCGAACTATCCCTTTAAAACTGTGGCATGCATGGTGTCAGAAATTCACTAAAATATAATGTCCACAGTGGACAAAAGTCTATTCCTCCAGCTAGGAGGATATCAGGTGATATTTTAACCTGTGTAGTTTTTATATATACAGCAGTGTAGGAGTTATATAGCATATACACACACACACCTTTCTTATGTAGTAGGATTCTTACATTTTCTTTAGTCTCCTCAATTTCAGATACATACCTAAAATGTATGGCTACTAGGCTAGTCACGAAGGAATCTGCCTATTATCCACTTTGTATAGTATAGTATAGTATAGTGACTGTATAGTTATTTTTATATAATTAGTATTTGTATTAAAGTAAACGTTATCGTGCTTACCTGCAACCGCAAAGTGAATAATGTATCCATCTCCGTCATACACGCCCCAGTGTGAGTAGCCAATGGGGTACGAGAACTCGATCAAATCTCCGAATTGCGCGCTGGATACAACTTGCTCAACCTGTGCATGACAGTTTCAATCTGTCAAGATTCCTCCCGTTTACAGCTGTTACAGGTTTTAGAACAAGTTTGACAACATATGGCGTCTGCATTCTTTTGAGGACGTAAATTATAACCATCGCTATAGTGTCATAAGATTAAAGTATAATCATTTATAATTCTTAAAAAGATCCAAGATACGCAACTATAGGTGCTATCGCACCGGAGGAACATTTTCATAGAACTAGAGTTAATAGTTCCCACTTTTTGGCGTGTTTTCACCGCAGGAACTGGGAACGTATTTAGTTAGGAACGCCTTTTGGGGGAACTAATGGCTAGTTCCTATAACTTTTAACTTCCTATAACTGTCTGGTGCGAAAACCCCATTATTGGAGAACGGTTTTAAAGCTACTTTCACATTAAATTCTAGCGGTGGTTACATATGAGAAAAAAGTAACCTAATGATCCTCAGCTGATTCCAAATAATTATATATATTCTAATAATAAATATTAAAATATCTTATACAATTCTAATGGTTATAATAGTTAGAATTAGCATTCTTATGTAGCCTAATTTATGTAGTCTACGTGACAAAATAATACATATTTTATTAGTTTCTAAGCTTATTTTGAAATATGAATTATTATCATCCACGTATTGAGTTAATTCAGTAAATATTTGTAAATGTAGCCTACCTGTTCTTTGTAGTCCATTTCTCGTGTTGTTTAGTCGTTAAGAGCAGAGACTATAAGCAAAATAAGCATTGAAATTCTTCTGCCAAGCCTTGTAGGCGTGGTCACAGACAACCAGAAGCAGGACTTGTTTGTGAAGACTTTCCCTTGCAGTGTAATTTAGCTACTCCACCTTCAATTCTTCTGCCACATCTGCAGGGTTATTATTCAACTGAATGCACTTAGGATCATT
This sequence comes from Squalius cephalus, assembly GCF_949319135.1. Taxonomy (NCBI): domain Eukaryota; kingdom Metazoa; phylum Chordata; class Actinopteri; order Cypriniformes; family Leuciscidae; genus Squalius; species Squalius cephalus. The sequence goes on from NC_137137.1 coordinate 7,957,976, forward strand.
TCTTTACAACAAAGTTCATTAAAGTTGACATTAAAGAAAATGAGCGTGTCACCTTTAAGGTAGGCTGTCTTGTGATGGCATGATAAACATCCACAACACAATCCATTTTATTACAGTATTACCATGATGAATGAGTGACAATAGGCGTACAGAATGACAAACTGTGAATTTATCTAATTATTTAAAGATTCAAGCCATGAAAACTAAGCAAATGAAACTGTTAATAGACATCTCAGAGAGTTAATTAAGGAATCATAAATGCTGTATGTCAACTAAATTGTACATATTCATTAATGTCAGCAGGGAATTACACACATCAATAGTTTTGAATGCACCGTTTTAATTTAGTTTACCAGTGGTTCTTTAAACCTTCGGTTTAAATGGAGTCCACGTTTCTTCTGAATTATGCCTCCATGGGAATGTTTATTCATCGTCTTCACTCAAATATCTTGATGATTTACACAAATTTTGGACACTATTTCCTCTTGTTCTCCTCCTGGATTGGTTTTGTGCATCTTTTATTTCTTGTGGTTGCCAAACTGTACAGCCATTTGGTCACTGACACAGCGGAACGCAGAGGGCTGCACCTCCCAGTACCTGATCGGGTTGTCAAAGAGACTGATGCCATTGTAGAACACCCTCTTCATCCCAAAACCTGTTGGGCAGAAGTCATCCACCCCAACATTGGTGATGTTGTTTGAATGGAGGTAGACAACCTGTAAGGAGAGTGTGGTTCAGTTTATTTAGTGTAAATGTATAAGTAGAATCAGTAGAATTCTGTACACAAACACAAGCACACCTGCAGATACTTCATATTAGGCAGACCACCGGGCACACCGGGCAGACGGTTGTTGTCAAGGTGCAGCTCCCTCAGGTTGGTGAGGTAAGATAAAGCACCGTGCTCAATGTGGCGAATCTGGTTACTGCCGAGTCCCAACCTAGACACAGAGAGAGACAGAGGGGTTTTAACCACTAGAGGACACCCAAAGCAAATTTTATGTCATAATAAAGTCCATGTAAAAGTGTAACTGAAGGGAAATGTTTCATTGATCATACATATATTAATCACGCCAAATAATTGGGAATGTGTATGGGTTTACCTCTGCAGCTGGGTGTACTGGCTGAGATCCACAAACTCAATGGCCTGAATCTGATTATTGTCCAAATGAAGCTCATGGAGACTGCTGGGAAGGTCTGGCAAGAATGAAACACATTCCATATGGAGTAGAATGAGTTGCATTGTATTTAAAACATAATTGGACACATTCCTTGAAGAAAAGAATTTTGTATTCTGTAACAAAACACCTTTATGTATATGTATGCTGTTGCATTTATAGGCATGTATTAATACATTACTCCAGTCTTCAGTGTCACATGATCCTTCAGAAATCATTCTAATATTCTGATTTAATACTCAGTTATTATCAATGTTGAAAATCATTTTTTTTTTCAGGATTCGTTGATGAATAAAAAATTAAAAAGAACAGCATTGAATCAAAAAATAAATATTTTATATTTTAACTATATATAAAACTTTACTATCACTTTTTATCAATTTAACACATCCTTGCTGAATAAAAAGTATTAATTTCTATAAAAAAATTAAAGAAAAACAAGAAAGCTTTTGAACGGTAGTGTATATTGTTACAAAATATTTCTATTTTTTTTAAAAATGCGGTTCTTTTTTTAAACTTTTTATTCATCAAAGTATCCCAAAATAAGTAGCAATTTAATATACTTAATATAAAATATTAAGCAGCACAACTGTTTCCAACACTGATAATAAATCAGCATATTAGAATAATTTCTGAAGGATCATGTAACACTGAAGACTGGAGTAATGATGCTGAAAATTCAGCTTTATATATATATATATATATAATTTATTTCAAAATAGTCAATTACTTAAATATACATAAAATTTTAACCATCACTCTCATTACCTTTGGGTACCCCGGTGAGTTTGGCTTCAGAAATGCGCAAGTAGTTCAGTTTAAGGCCCATAAATGCTCCAGGTTCGAAACCACTGTTCTGGAGTGGATTACGACCCATTTCTGCAAAATAAACCAGTGTTTGAGGCACAAATAGAGTATTTTGTGTTATTTATGTAGAGCTTTTTATCAGTAAATGTCAAAAAGCAGCTTTACAGGACTATAACCTCAGTGAGCAACCATTAGGTGACATTGTGAATCATATGATGTCATTAGCACAGCTAATATACAGTATACACACAGACAAACACACAGTCTTACCAATGACATGCATGTTGTGGAGGCCTGAGAAGCTAAATGCCGGCACCTTCTTGATGTGATTGTCATGGATACGCAGCTCCACAAGGGATGGAGGCAGGTTTTTGGGGATGGAAGTCAGAAGGTTGTGCGAGATGTATAACTTCTGCAAACGCTTCAAAGGAAGGAATGCCTTGGGATGAACTTTGGAGATTTGGTTATATCTTAACACCAGGGCCTGAAACGGGACAGGGGCTATGAATTGTTGATAGGAATGCACAACATAAAGCACAATTTTGCATTTAGAAATTCATTCACAAAATGACAGCAAATGTAATCATTATGATGCAAAATATAAAATAAATAGCCTATATGTTAGGTCTCACATAGAGGTTGGTCAGTCCCTTAAAGTCTCCCTCTCTTATCTCTGTGATCCTGTTGCTCTGCAGGTCCAACAGCAGTGTGTCTGAAGGAATGTCATATGGCACGTAACCTAACCCTGTTGGGGGAATAATGCAAAAATAGAAATAAGGTCTGAAAAAACAAAACAATATTGTGGATCAAATGTTGTTTTTAGGCTTTTATGTTGCAGTGGTAATTCATATTTTTCGGGATAGTGGAAAACTCAACATGAAATCAGAATGCAAATATTTTTCTGTGTTTTTTTTACACATTCTGGTCTTATATTGTGGAATTTAATGGTATTTTTTTAAACTTATTTTTTAGCCCCTTCCCTCCAACATTTGTCTGACCACATTTCACAAACTGTCTGGTGGATAAAATTAAGTCCTACCCTATTCTTTTTTTAGTTTAATATCCTGTCTCACTTGCCACATTAAGAAAGTAAAAAGCTACCTATAATTGATGGCTAGATATAACAGCAACAGTAAAAAAAAAAAGAAGTCCTTTTCAATGTACAAAACAATCGGCCAAGCAACAAGACTAACACTGCAACACTTTACCAGTAATATAAAAACAGAAGTCCAATGAGGTCATTCTTGCTTCAATTGATGATTTAAGACGCCAGCCGGCAGTAGCGTTATATGAAATGAGAGCGCGATTCCGCGGTGTGATACGAGAGACATGAAAGTAGCGCCGGCCTCAGTTAACGTCAGTCATCGTCCTGCGATGTTAAAAACCTTAAAAAGCATTCTCTCTTTTTTTTTTTTTTTTTGTACCTTTCAGCGTAATACAACACAGCACACAACATAATATTAAACAGTAATAGAAAAATACAATGAAACAAACATAACACGGATGAGCGGACTGATACATAATACAGTGTTACAATGGATAGGCCTAGATGATGGCGAAGATGAGAAAATATCCATCTGATACCTACCACGACGGAACTAATTGTGTATCCCAGTTATCTGTATAATAATATTAGACACTGTAGCCATCAAACAATAAAAAAATAAATAATAATAATCAATCAATAATCAATCAATCATGTCACATGATGCCTTTAGAAAGTGTAGTAGTAGGCAGCTCATTTAAGAAACAACTTCTTCAGTTTTTACCATCTGAGTCTTTGGGTTACCCAGGTTCACTTGTAAACTTTTCAGCGGGCTGTAATTTTGGAAATGTTTTGTAATTCTCTGGGCTTTGGGACTCTGTGTGTTTGCTGTGCTCTGTTGTTGTGTGCTAGCATTCCCCTCTGAGCTTCCCATATAATTAAGATGGAGCCAGATGACCATGGCTCCACGTAGCACATTACAATGTGGAGAGAGGGAAAAAGAGGAGAATAACTGTACTTTATGAACTTCATAAAAGAGAGATAGAGGGAAAGAGGGCAGCTGTGCTTGGGTGGTACCTGGCATCCATAAAAATTGTCCATTTGCTTTTAAATTCATCATCCCTGGTGAAACCGACATCATAGTTTATGGCACGTTTGCTGTACCGAGTAGAATAACCAGAACGTCTGTCTTCTCAGGTGACAGACCACACGCCACATGTGCTGTCTGATGTGGAAGGGCCAGATTAGCGGTGTGTCTGAATTGGTATCCGTTCTTGAGCTAAATTTGATCCTGATCTCATGCAGGACTTTGATGTGGATTTTAAAACCTGACATTTCTATTTAGCTTTCAGCCAAAATTTCCTCCTCACTTTCCCTACTTTGAGCCACAACTTTTGATTTATTTATATACATATAACTCGTAACTCATATTCATATCTTTGTGTTTCATACCACGTTCATTCATGCTACATTTTTTAAATATCATGGGAAAAATGACAGGCAGGTCTTTGAAGTTTGCTCGATGTAACAGGCTAGTAATTTTGGGATAAGATGGATGATATTAAAGGGGATATCCTGTAACTCATTCCATACTAATCACTAACTAGTGTGACTTGACTCTTTACACCAGTGGTTATCAACTGGTGAGTTGCAGCCCAAAAACGGGTCAAAAGTAGCCTATGTTCTGATAATGTTGTTGAAACACAGTATTAAATAATAAAATGCATAATTAATTGTATGATTCTTTAAAATGGCTATACTATATTTGGTACATATACAAAACAGCCCATGGTATTTTAAGTTTTCATATTCATCTGGTGCATGCCATCATTTTTCATATTCTTGGGACTATATTTTTATTGTTCGGTTTTAAGGCCATTATGTTTACGCTTGTGCAGCAAACAATTTTGGCACTGCGTTTTCCCATATAAAATGTGAGTCTAGAAGCAAAACCTCTCAGACTAAACAGTCATTATCTTGTCTGTCTATACCAAGACACCATTGCAAACACATATCATCTTAAGCCCACCTAAATCCGAGCACTGTACGACTCTGAGGTCGCACCGACAGCCAAATGGGCATGTGGGATGTTCAGGTTGGTATGGATCCATAGCTGACCCTTCCTCCTGGTCCTTCATCATCATCATCAGCTCTTTCACATCAATGTCCTTGCCAAAGTCCCAGAATCCTTTCTGCTCAAAGGGAAGGGCGGAGGAGTCTTGTGGCAGGTGGGCAGTGCAGAGAAACAGGAAAGCCACACAGACCGACAACATGGCTGCTACGTTTTTAATCTGAATCAGAGGAAGAAGTAATCAGAAGAAGTACTAGAAGAAGCAAACTTTAAAAATATGGCAGTACAATTGTTCTCCACAGTTTTATAAATACCATAAATGCTACTTTGCATCCAAGAGCTGATTCTGGTAAAATCCTTCATCTTGCGGTCTCATTAAGCTTTGAATATGCAGCCGCCTCGCTGACAGTCATAATAAACCAATATGCTCTCCACATCGACAATGGGGAAAATATCTCATTGTAACTAAAACTAAAACCTGAGACAGGGAAAGACTTGTTTGGGTCAGATGCATCAACGTGTGCAAATGTGTATTTTCGTAACCTGTCTTCATGCTATATTTACAGGTTTTTTTTCTCTCCCAGAACGGGTGTAAAATCATCTGAGTGTATTTTTGTGCCCTTTGTCCAGCTGAATTACAGCTGAAACCACACTGATGCAACGTCAGTAGGAGATATATATTTAGCCCTTTTGGTGCATTTGATAATTTTCTTCTGCAGAAGAAACACGTGACAAATGTACATAATTAATGTAAATAAATTATGTGACTTTACTCACTAATAACTGATGCAGTTCCATCCTAAAGGAAAATTGAATTACTTAGATGTTGCTCTTTCATAGCTGAGGGCATTTTGTTTCATTTAAGTATCAACAATCTCAGATGTTTAGTCTGAAATTCCTTAGGAGATTCAAAAATGGAAATAAATTTGAAATTTGTTGACACAGTAAGACTAGTGCATAGCTCAGATTACATAGCTCAGATAATTTAGTAAGTAATACCAGAGTTCATATTCAAACTGATTTTTGATTGGTGTCTTGGTAAATCGGAGCACAGTTGGTTAAATGATTGAGATCTCTTCTGTAAAGACTTGAGGAGAGATTTTAGGATGTTTTTCTTAAAGGTATGGTTGGCAATTTGTTTTATAATCAATTTCTGTTATACTGGTTGAAACGCTCTTCACATCCTGATACGAATCAACAATAGAAGTGCCCTAAATATTAAAACACGTACATACATCTTCTTTGGAAGGCACAGGACCAAAAAAATGTTCATCCAATCATTGCATTCGGTCCGAATGCAATGATAGGATGGTCCTACCTGCCTGTCAACATTTGTATTTCCATACCTCCGCGCACCCTGTTCACGCAGACATCACACGCCATCAGCGCGCTCTGTAAGTCTATTCAGAGTTGTAGACAGACAGCCACCGAGAGCAGCAAACAAACAGCAGCCGCCTTTTACAGTTCCACCTGAACCAAAACAACGAGCTTATGCTGCGTTCACGCCATGTCCTAACTGTAATTACGAGATGGCAACCCATGATGTTGTTGTTCGCAGCTGTTCACGTCATCAGACTCGGATTTATGCGTATTTCTATATCAACACTATCAACGTTCAGCATTATTACGTTCATTATATTGTAATGTTATTGTGCTTTGAGACATGAGGTAGTTTAATGTTGTCTCTCGTCTCATGCCGCTTTGCAGACTCTGCTGTGAGCGTTAGGGGTGGGCGATATAGCCTCAAAATTATATCACGATATTTCAAGAATATTTGCGATAATGATATTTATGACGATATAAAAAAAAATTTGACAATTTTTTTATTACATTTATCTCACCTAAATGTTTGCTCACTCATTGTGTTTTTACAATTGGGTAATTTTGTATTTCAGAGTTTACACAAAACAAGGAAGCTTGATTTCAATCTTTGAATTAAATTGAAAAAAGTAGCAAAACATATATACAAAATAATAAAGATACAAATAAAGAGAAACGTTTTTGGGTAGGTCTAACACTATTCAGAAATACTACAGAAACTGAATAAGGTAATCAAATGTAAAATAACACTAGTCCTGACTAAATTAAATTAAAGGCTATTAATTCTGATTCCTTACAATGAAAGCTATCTTTTGTTGTTTTGACGACAACATTAATGACAGACACATATGGCTGCTGTCACTTTTAGAGCTAGTGCCCGGATCCATTACTGTTATACTGTCTGACACACTGTCACGCACGTTTTATGGTTATTTCAGACATAACCGACTGTTTACGAATATACTAACCATGACCGGAATTTTTACACAATTTTGCGTGTTTTTTCCCCCGTTAAAGCAATATAATCCGCGAAATAGAACTTTTGTTACTCGCGAGCTGTTTGAGGCGGCTTTACTGTATGCACGCAGAGTAAACATCTCTCAGAGAGCGCGCGAGAGTACTGAATAGTTTAAAATCGCAAATGTTTAAACTGATAAGACTTAAAAAGAAGTGAAAATGATAAACTTTAGTTACGATGCAAGTGACAAAAGACAATTCCGTCATGTCCTGACTGCTAAACACAAGAGTGTGGTATCGACGCTTGACTTGTGCAACCCATTTTGAAAGCGAGAGAGAGAGAAGACGCGGCACCGCTGAAAACTCACGCGGTTGGTAAAATCAATATTTGCGGGGGAATTTCCCGCATTATAAGTGGTAGACCTGCGGGAATTATTAAAATACTATTGAAGTAGCTCCTTTTTAGGTACTAAATCGTCATTGGAGGCTGACTTGCTGCTCTCGCGCTCAGATAGGTGTTGTTATTGTGCGTGCTAAGGAACGTAATGCGCCATACGTCATTGCATCGCTATATCAGTGATATCGCGATATGACACTTTTTTATCATGTAAAAATTTATACCGGTATTATCGTGGACGGTATGATATGGCACACCCCTAGTGAGCGTTCATGTGTTTTGAAGGAGGCGTGACTTTGGAGATGCTCTGAAAAGAGGGTGGGATCTTACGCTTAGTTTTAAAGCTAGCTTGTTATTGCTAGCCTGTCTGAAATTGCCTACCCTACCTTTAAGAGAAAGTTTTGAGAAGAAAGCAAATCTCAATACGCTCGCCTTTTAATCTCACTATTGTCAGGAGAAACAATTGAGATATTAAAGAGATTTCATATGTGATATTTTGCAGTTTAGACTTCTTACGTCTAGTGGTGTTATTGTTAACAAAAACTAAAACTGAAGATATTAAAATAAAATAAAAAATAAATAGAATAAAATATAAATATTAGGTGAAAAAATAAACTTAAAAAACTAATAAATTAGAAATTTTGCCTTAAAATAATGCTAAATAGAAATATAAAAAATAATACAAATGACAAAAGCACTAAACAAAATTAAAACTTAAACTCAAATTAAAATGAAATCAAAGCTCATTCAAAATATAAAACTATATAAATAATACTAAAATAACACTGTTTCACTTCAATGTGCAGACACACTGATCCACATATTTTATTAGATTCTGTGACCGTCCAGATCCGCAGTAACTAGTTTTATTTTGTGCCACGTGTTGTGCGTGTGGTTTTAAACTGCCTCTGAGCTCTTTCTCTCTCTCTCTAAATTCACTCCCACACCCTTTACCACAGAATGGCAAAAGAACCACATTACTGGCAAGTTTAACAGATTGTTTTTGGAGAGACACCCTGATTCATGCACCGAAATAAAGACACTGAATGAACCAAAATCATATCCTCTTAAAATATGACAGTAATGTTATGTAATAAACTGGAAGACCTAATTTAAAAACACATAATATGATGGTGCACAGCCTTATTTTGACCACTGCCAATTCTACTAACAATACAATAAAAGTACTAATGAATATAAAAAGGTTTTTTTTCTTCTGTTTACCAGCTCTTAAAAGTTTTTGCCTTCATCTTAAGCAGTCTGTACCCACTTATGAGCTTGATGCAGATGAGTCTTTATTTCTTTAGAAAAAAATATCTTAACGGACAACTAAGAATGTTAAGGTGTCTAGCTTTTTTCTTCAAAGATGTACAATATCAAAATGATGCCAAATGGTCATGCAAAGCTGATTTACATGTAGAGAGATGAGATGAGCTAATTAAAGACTACATTACTGAATGCTGTCAAGATTACAGAGTTGACGTGGATGACTGAGTGACTCATAAAGCCGATGCCAACACAACATTTCTCAAGGATTTTAAAGTAGCCTTTTTTCTTTTTTTAAATGAGCTCAAAAAAGCTTTGTAAGCTTTTCAAAGAATTGAACTGGTCATAACAGAATCAGATTAATTAAGTTGTCGTGCATTAGGTGCACAAAACTGAACAGGGAACATGTCAGAAAGATAAATAAGATCATCGAAGCATCTTACCTGATGTGCAAGATGTATTCGGAGATGATTTCTTCTCTTTTGAGATGTCTGATGGCAAACAGATTTTATGGTTTGATCATTGTTTTGGATGACTGTCTTTTAGGTCCTTGGTTGCCAGCAGTCACTCAGCACTGAACAGTACCTGCAGTTCAAAACACAGGACAGCTTGCAAAAAGAGGGAAAAAACTGTGTATTTGAGACATTCCCACTTAAGTTGTCTTTCCCTCCCACTGTTTTTCTCCTTTTTGGGTGGTGAGTGAGTGAGTGAGAGAGAGCGAGAGTTAGATAGTGTGTGGGATGGTAATTCCACCAAAATACTATAGTTACCATAGTTATTCTTATACTTATTAAGACATTTCATTTGAAATCACCCTTTTTTGAATATTCAGGATACATATTAATAATGAAGTATCCATCCACAAAACTTTACTTATAAATGAGATGTAATGAAATGGGACAAACAGATTAATATATTTAAAATGTGAAGTTGTTTTTCCTGTTCAACAGATCAATAATATTAACTATAGTAAAGTTTTGTAGACTAACTTTGATATTGGCTTCAGTCTAAGTGTTTAAATTAGTTTAAAGTTTTTAAGCCAATCATAGATAGATAGATAGATGCTTTAAAATAGGCTACATGTTATGTTTACATTGATCTCTGTTTGACATGCTAAGAGCCACAATGAATACATCTTGCCACAGACTTCCAGGTTTTCCCACCAAGACTGGTGTTACTCCAGGATATGCTCTTTTAATATAAGGAAGTTTTTCTTCATGGTTTAGGACACGGTCCACGCCCTGTAAATGAAGAGCAGTCGCAGAAATATATACATCAGCAGAGAATCAATGTAGGGACGGCCCAAAGAAAATAAATCTGAGACAGAGTCCTGCTGTGAAGTAGAAAAAGAAGCACTTGTGGCAGCAAGTTACCACTTTAAGAGAAGAGTTTCTCTGGATAGAAATAGAGCAACCAGAGAGCGCCACTGCCCAGTGCTAGTGCTAGTCTACTGTGTCATAATACTGACAGAATGATGAAAGTGCAACTCAGCACTGCGTTGATGCTCTGTGCTGTCTGTTTCTGTTAGAACAAAGCAATGTCCCAAAAAAGCACGAGTGATACTGCAGTTATTAATTGTGTAACCTTAAATTTGCTAGTCCATTATTTTGTGTTATTTTATTTCACTAGTTGTAAATTGATTATTTTATTTGGGAAAAAAGAAACAGATGTTAAACAATAATAATCTATTTAAGAAAATGTTTTTCATACATTTTTATTTGTCTTATGCAAAGTTTTATGTATATTTGTGTAGAGGTTATGTTGTGCGCTGGGAAAAGAAAAAACAGAGAGAAGAAAGGTAGTTGTTAGTCCAGTCATTTTAAGCCAAAATGGGGGTCAGCCTTGAACAAATTGCAATAGAAGCAAACTCAACTGATTTTGTATCCTCAATATGTCCTGAGTAAGGAAAAAAAAGTTTTGAAAAAGACCCAAATAGCCTATTCATTCTTTTTCTCACGTGAATAGAGTAAAAGTTTTAACCTTTAGATATCACCATGAAAATTACTGAGTTGATTGCATCAAGACAAACAAAAAATGTATTGAACAAAGAATGAATAGGCTATATTTGGGTCTTTTTCGAAACTTTCCCCTAATGAGATTCTTCGGGTCTTTTTTTTTCCTTACTCAGGACATATTGAGGATACAAAATCAGTTGAGTTGCTTCTGTTGCATTTGTTCAAGCTTTTTTTCATAAAATGACTGGACTATGTAGGCTATGCGAGTTTGGCGGCTGTTCATGCTGTTAAATATGCCGATGCTTCTGTTTATAGCAGAAACGTCTCGACTAACGTAACCTCGATTCCCTGAGATGAGGGAACTTCAATATTCTCGACTCGAGAAAAGGAGTTTTGCTAGTCTTACGCAATACGATAGACCTCTCGAAAGGGAACGTGGATTATCACCACTGTAACTCGTGTTTTATTTATTTTACCCACGGTGAAGAGACTGGAGTAAACGCCGATACGGCATCAAGAAATAAGGGTTACAAGAAGTTCAAGTAATTTACATTTCAAACAAAAACTGACCTGTAAATCGATATTTTTCTCCGTCAATGAAAACAAGCCAAATAATCCAGAAAATAGGGCTGTCAATATGTAAAAGATTGTTAATGCTGTTCCTTTTTTAACGTTAATACATAAATAAGTATGTTTAAGCTTTACGTTTACCGCCGCCCCCTAGTGGACAAATGTGAAATTCAGATGCACTGAGCAGAGAACACACACTAAACGCTGAGAATAATTCACTCCTTGAGCAGAACTGCAGGACACAAGGAGTGTCTCATTTTCACCAGAGATGTGCTTAAAATATTAAAATAAATCTTTTTGATCCCAGATTAATTCTTTCACCCCTTAACTTTATTGTAGTTTGTAAATAAGAGAATACAAACGTACAGACAACAAAGTAACACAACAATGAATTGTAAAAGTCAAAACCTTCTGCTACTGAAAACCATGTTAAAACAGTATTAAAATAAAAAAATCAAATCAAATCAAAAAAATAAATAATGTGTAAGCTGATATATAAAAAAAGAACTATTGCATATACTTTAAAAAAAGAAGAAAGGAATCTTTGCACCTGAAATGTAAGTTTGATTTATAAAAAATTAAAATTGCAGACATACAGGTGTAAAAAAAAAAAAACAATAAGACAGACATTAGATATGATAATGTAAAACAACTACAACAGACAAGTGCAACAGAAAAGATCCTCCATGTAAATGTAAATCTGTGCTAAACAGACCCCTACAAACCTGTTTTGAACACAGCTGATGTCAAACAATAAATGTCTGCAGTAGATTTTAATTGCAGTAAGGCACAAAACAATGCATGTGCATGTGTGGCCCCATTGAGACAGAACAAAAGACTGTCAGAACATCCCTAAAACACAGCTAACACAAAATGAAAGGCCTCTAGTGTAAAAAAGGGAACTGCATCTGTATTGTTACTTCACTTAAATCTCTGAATTATGGCTTGAATTAAGATGCTCTGTAAACTCGAAGCTCTGTGAGGCTTTCATTTCTGGTGCTCTTCGTATCTCTGGGGCCGCAGAAGGACGCTCTGGTAGGTTTTGATGCAGGAGAAGGCTGTGGGGGGAATGAGGCGGCGGTCGATCAGGTTGTACTCCAGGTGAACGGACACCAGCAGGGAGTCCTCACGGGCCGTGGTGTCACACAATGAGTTCATAGTGATGTAGCTATAGGGAGAAGATCAGGGTAAAAAACACTCTCCATTAGGACGTTTAACAAGACTATATTTACTGGGTGGACAAAATAAATGTGTATGTATAAACATACTAAGCAGTATGGCTTTTTTCCATGTAAATAGATAGATAGATAGATAGATAGATAGATAGATAGATAGATAGATAGATAGATAGATAGATAGATAGATAGATAGATAGATAGATAGATAGATAGACAGAATCACCAACCTGATGTAGTTGTGGTTGAGTCTCAGGTGCTGCAGATCCTTTAACTGTAGAATGCCTCGTGGGATGGATCTGAGCTGATTGTGGTCCAACAGAAGTTCAGTCAGTGAGTTGTACAGGCCCATGAAGGACACTTCATTTATCCCGTCTTCACGCAGACGGTTATAAGACAGCTGAAGCGAGTCCAGACCAGGCCGCAGGTGGCCGAACACATAGCCAGGAATGCGCTCAATTTGGTTATGATGCAAGTTGAGTTGCCGCAGACCAACCGGCAAGAAAGAGGGAACGTGAACAAGCTTATTATGGGAAAGGTCCAAATATTCCAGTTTTCTGTGGATAAAGAAATTTTTGAAGATGGTTCAAAACAGTTTTGAAATACTTTATTATATATAATGGCCTGGTTTCACAGACAGGACTTAAATTAAGCCAGGATTTGGCCTTTTATGGGTTAGTTCACCCAAAAATGCAAATTACCCCATGATTTACTACCCCTCAAGCCATCCCATATGACTTTCTTTTTCAGACAAATACAATCGGAGTTATAGTTAAAAAATATTCTGGATTGTCCAAGCTTTATAATGGCAGTGAATGGGGGTTGAGATTTTGAAGTCCAAAAAAGTGCATCCATCCATCCATCATAAACGTACTCCACACGGCTCCGGGGGGTTAATAAAGGCCTTCTAAAGCAAAGCGATGCGTTTGTGTAAGAAAAATACCCATATTTTAACGTCCCGACAGATGGCCGTACGCATTGATTTACGGCGAAAGAGTAACCCCTGACCTGACGCATGACGCATTGACGAACCGGTCACGAATTGTAAGTCGAAAACGAGAATATTTAAAGAGAAATGTCGGATTTCGATATAAGAGAAGAGGAGCTTGAGTCTGTTGCCCAGCCCTACAAAGCTTACACTACTCCTACATCCTACGTCAAACATCGCGTCAGGGGTTACTCTTGTGGCGTAAGTCGACTTGCGTAGGCCGTCTGGATTACTTTTATGATGGATGGAATGTGCTTTTTGGACTTCAAAATCAGGACACTATTCACTACCATTATAAAGCTTGGAAGAGCTTGATATTTTTTAATATAACTCTTAATATAACTTGTGTTTGTCTGAAAGAAGAAAGTCATATACAACTAGGATGGCTTGAAGGTGAGTAAATCCATGGGGTATTTTCATTTTTGGGTGAACTATCCCTTTAAGTAGTTTTTATCAACATGCCCTATAACATTACTGATGTCTATCTTGATTCAAAATAATGGCACTGACAAATGTTAAGATATTTTAAGTTGTTTTCAGTTAAAACAGCTCAAACATGCATTTTAGTCTGGGACTAAAGCCTTGTCTGTGAAACCGGTGGAATGAATTATATACTATATAATTAAATATTAAATTATGACAGTCCTTTCCAAAAGTGAAAGTGTATGTTTTTGTTCACAGTCTCACAAGCTAGATTCAAAGTCTCACAGCTCAACATATCATCAACCAGGAGCCAATGGATCTGATAAAGTTAACATATTGAATCCATAGTTATATCTTTATGTATTTCGAAAGTTTAGAGCGGGGTGTCTGCAAATTTTGATTTGATCTTACATGAATTTTTGTTTTAAAAAAAATTGCACAAAAAAAAAAATTAGTATTTTTATATCATTTTTTTAAAAGTTATATTATTAAAGTTTGGAATATATAACATTTTTCATTGTATCTCCCACATTAAAACGTACACAACCTTCAAAAGTTTAGTCAGTAAGATTTTTTGTTTTTGAAAGAAAAATTAAAAAATAAAAATCTGAAAAGATGCATTATATTAATTAAAGAAGCATTACATTGATTTCCACAAAAATATAGACCGGAGTAATGGCTGCTGAAAATTTACCTTTGCCATCACAGGAATAAATTACATTTTAAAATTTATTAAAATAGAAAACTGTTATTTTAAATTGTAATAATATTTCACAATATTCATGTATCTTTGATCAAATAATGTACAATTATATGACTCTGACCATCAAAATGATTATTTGATTGATTGTTTTAACCGCTCCATCCCTTTATCCAATAAGTAAGTGGTCCTGAACCTGTTTGTATGCATTACAGTAACTGTCCACAAGATGGCACCTAACAGCAGAGAGAGAGAAAGTGAGAAAGAGATCTGAACTCACAGCAAGTGTATCCATGCTCTTGGATGAATGCGGTCCTCTCGGATTCGGTTATGGCTGAGGTCCAGGACTCTCAGATTTGTGGTCTTGTTGAGAAGCCCTGAATGGACAACCTCTATTTTGTTGTCAGACAGATGCAGCTCCTGAAGTAGTAACAAAATCAACAAAACTCCATTATCAACTGCACTCCAAAACTAAATGTAATTTTTAGGTAACCAAACTATTATCTAGTGCATGTTTTGCACAGTTTATATAGTATGTCGCCTATGTTCTTCAACTTTAGTGCTTTTCAGACACAAAATGTGACTGACCTGTACTGACACAGGCAGACCAGAGGGAATAGCTCTGAACTTATTGTCATCCAGCCTGAGGTAAATCAACCTCTTCAGAGGTTTGAAGGCCAGAGGAGAGACATTTCCATCATGGAAATAATTATCCTCTAACTCCAGTGTCAGCAGCTGTGACAGACCTGAGGAAGAAAATAAGTAACATTAGATTGCCAGAAAATAGCAATTACTATTAGTTTGTCAGGATTTAGCAGTATTTCTAGAGGTTTAATAGAGGTTTCAGTTGTGTTTAATTTACACTATTGTAAAAAAAAGTTTGGGGTCAGTAAGATTTTTTAATGCTTTTGAAAGAAGTCTCTTAAGCTCAAATTTATTTGATCAAAATGACAGTAAAAACAGTCATATTGTGAAATAATATTACAATTAAAAACAACTGTTCATTTTAATATATTTTAAAATGTAATTTATTCATGTGATGGAAAAGCTGAATTTTCACATGATCCTTCAGACTTAATCTGCTGATTTGGTGCTCAAGAAATATTTCTTATTATTATCACTGTTGAAAACAGGTGTGCTGCGCAATATTTTTGTGGAAAATGTGATACAAAGAAACAAATGAGACAATTGTTGATGAGAAATGTTTGAGTTCAGACTGAAATCTCTGACTTTTGATTGCCAATTTTGGTATCTTGGCAAATCTGAGCACCTTTTGAGACATGACTGAAACTGTATATTATACTCAGCTAGATTACTGGGTCTTTTTTTTTAGGAATTTGCTTCTGTCTATGAGAAAACATTAAAAAGATCAAATTTGTGATTTTTTTTTTGCCCTATTACTCTAGTGTACCATAATTCACTCTGGATTAAGCATCAACTAACTGGCAAGTAGATAAAAGTCATTTTCAAATGCCCAGATAACATGAAAAACAGATCTTTTACTGGACTTGAGTGTTGGATAGTGAGTGCATACGGACACTGTGGTTGTGTGTTTACCCTTAAAGCTGTAGGGAGTGAGACCACTGAGTTTATTATCGTTGATCTTCAGCTCCACCAGTGAGGGAGGGAGAGCCGGCACTTTGGTGAAGTTGTTTCCATCAAGGTTTAACCTCCTGAGCTTCGTCAAGTTCTGCAACAGGCCGAGAAGATACTCATAACACTGTCAAAGCCAGACTGGAAATATTTCAAAGCTTTCTGCAAGTCACAGAAGCAAAAGTTACACAACACAGATATTCAGAGTTCATCTGGCATGAGGAACAGACATTTCCGATCATGCTACCGAGCACAGGTAAACACTGAGGTGCAGTGAACATGTGAAAAAAACACTATTCTGCTCTGTGTCACATACATGTCACCTGTAAAATCCTGTGCTTGGCGCCCAGTTGAAATGGCACACAGGTGAGAAAAAGGTAAAAAATGATTGCGTTTCTTTTTGAGGGGTAATATCTATTGGATGAAAATTCCTATGTTCACTGCAGCAACCTGGTGAGAATTTTCTCGGTGATGTCAGACCCGACATCTTGCGAAAACACGTCAGCTACTTGCTAAATATCAAGCATGCACTGTGCGGCACCATAAGGCCTGATAACTCACCATTGTAACAGATAACAGATCTATCCAGTCTATCCATTTTTGCAGATTTATATTGCTCAGAATATTATTAGAGTTTAAACAAATATCACAACCATTGTTATGTGATCTTTAAGATAACAAACAGAGTGAGATGTTCAGAGTACACTTGCTAATAAGGTTTTCTTGACTGCATCTCACCTGAAACACATTCAGTCCCAAAGAGAAATCATCCAGCTTGTTCTTGCTGAGGTCGAGCCACTCCAAGTTGGGAAGACCTGCTAGAGCATGCGCTGGGATCTTGCTGATTTTGTTATCTGCAAAACACCAGGAAGTCATGAGTAATTTTCCACCTCTTTCTGGATCACGGTAAGCTCTGTTTGCACTTCTACAAATCTCCTGATGGACAAACAGTAAGACACTGCCAACAACATCTGTCAAACTCCAACAACACCTTTTCACCCAAAAAATGTATCTTTAAGGGTGGTCTAGAGTCTGAAAAAGGGTCTGTTTTCAGACTCTAGACCCCCTTTTAAAGATGCATTTTTGTTTCACTGTCATTTGCACAACCAAATAAAATGTTCATGTTTTACACATAAATCTACAACAATTTAGTGAGTTTTATGTAAATAGTTTCCAAAAAGTAATTTAATAATGTTAGAAAAAAACTTTATATTTTGACTTTATATCTAATAATTGTGACTTAACATTTCACAATTTGTGAATGCCACAACTTCATATCTCACAATGTGACAAACATTTTTTATCATATATATTTTATCCACTACCATTCAAAAGTTTGGGGTCAGTAAGATTTTTTATGTTATAGTCATCAAGAATGTAAACATTAAGCAGCACAACTGTTTTCAGCGCTGTTAAAAATAAGAAATGTTTCTTGAGCAGCAATTTCTGATTTATGAAGTATCATGTGACACTGAAGACTGGAGTATATAAAGTATATATGGAGTATATATAAAAGTATGTATATAATGTATGTGTATATACAGTATGATGATACCCTCATGAGCAAGATGAACTGCTCTCACCTCACCTGCAAGAAAGAGACTCCTGACCCCTGGGTCTCTGATGAAGGGCATTTGGGTAAGGCGAGTGTTTCCACAGGCGATAAGAGACTCTGAAAGCAAGCAGCCTGCTGGAAGAGAGTCCATGTGAACAGAGGTGCGGAAGACTGGACGGCCAATATCTCCATCCACCGGTCGCCCACTGGGGGCTGGCAGTGGCCTTCCAGCAGGCAGGAGCACAGATCTTCTTGTAGGAAGAGCAAAGGCCGGTTCTGCTCGTGGTACAGCCGGTTTGAGTGTGGGCGGCATTACTCGTCTTTCGATTGCTACAGGGCGGACAGCAGATCTGAACACTGAAATACTGCTGTTATCATCGTCATCATCATCGCTGTCACTGTCGTCCTCCAGATAGTCGTCATCATCGTGGTCATCATTATCAAAATGGATTGGTCTCATATATTGATGTTCTCTGGGTATTAAAGGGGTCTTATGCAGTTTTCCAGGATCCAGACTCAAAGTCACCTGGTTTTTCTTTACTTGCTTCTTAGGGACATTTGAGGATGGCTGAATAAAAAAGAACAATTAAAAGAGGTCAAATCTGCTTAACACTAACCTAGATTGTTTTGCTATTCTTAGCTGGTCTAGTTTACTGGTTTTATGTACTTATAATCAGCTGAGCACCAGATAAACCAGACTAAAACAATTGAAAATCTGAAAAAAAAAGCTAGTCCCAGATTAAAATGCAGGTTTGAGCTGTTTTAACTAAGAGCAACTTGCACTGACATATCTTAAAACATGTCAGTAGCATTGCTTTGTCTTTAAGATGCACATCAGTAATGTTTTATCTAAGACATGTTTATAAAAGCTACTTAAACGTCCTAATTGAACTAAGACCTAATTCGGGCTTAATCTAAACCCTGTCTGTGAAACCAGGCCTGAATATCCTAAACCGGTTAAGACGAGGCAAACAGGTACAATAATGAAGAAAAGGAAAATTCAATAAAGTATATGAAGTATTTTCTCATGCACATCTACATACTTCTTTCGCTGGTGCGACCACCATCTTGTTCTTCCTTGGCTTCACCTCCAGAACCTCCGTCCCCACAGGTGGTTTTCCATTTCCTGTCAGTCTGTTTTTCACGCTTGTTTTCCCCACAGAGGTTGGATTGGTCTTACTGGCCACAGACTTCAGGGTGGGTGAAGCTAGACGTGGTGTGGCAAACAGAAAATCAGTACCTACCACTAACTATCCCACTCCCTTATGGCACCTTTCCCAGCACCACACTGCACCACACTAAGAGCCGATGTTTCGCATAATTCCCCACCTGCATCACCACAGGGATGCCCACTGTTTTCTACTACAAATTGCTATTCCAATTACTATTTCATTGGAACCCCAAAAAACAATAAAAAGAGAATGGAACATATACTACCGTTCAAACATTTGGGTCAGCCAGGTTAAATAAAAAAGGATTTTTATTTCCAATAAATGCTGCTCTTTTGAACTGTCTATTCATCAAAGAATCCTGAAAAAATGTACCACGGTTTCCAGAAAACTATTAAGCAGCGCAACAGTCAACATTGATAATAAAAAGAAATCTTTCTTCTTATTAAATCAGCATATTAGAATGATTTCTGAAAGATTATGTGACAGAGTAATGATATATATTATAATGAAAACAGTTTTAAATTGTAATAATATTTCAACATTTTACTTTTTACTCTTTTACTTTTTTACTTTTTAAGACCCCCAAACTTTTGAACGGTAGTAAGAAATATAAAATAAAGAATGTAGATGCAGGTATTAAAGTGTGATGTTGTCACTCTGAGGGTGCAAGGACTTGACCGATCAATCAAGCAGACTGTGAATGCGGTGAGAAGGAGAGATATGGTGGTTTCCAAACCTCTGGCCGGGCAGGGGACGGTTCGACAGCTCACTGCTCCACCTTTACACTGGCACACACTGCAAGGCTCCGGAGACCAGACAGCCCCCTCGAACAGAGAAATCCCATTCACCAAGCACTGGCTGCCAAGCCCTGGCATGTATCCACAGATACAGAATTTTAGAAATCAGCAAACAGTGGTTCCAACAAGTAATTGGGACACATAAAATGCAAAAATGTCATTGCATTAGTATAAAGTAATAATATAATATAATATAATATAATATAATATAATATAATATAATATAATATAATATAATATAATATAATATAATATAATATAATATAATATAAAATAAAAAAAACAAGTAATCGGACACTTAAAATTCATTAATATCTTTGCATTAAATATGTGGCAATAATATAATATTAAAAAATATTTTTAGTGGATGTATGATGTCAGTTTCCTTTAAGTTTACAATGGTGTAAATAGTTTAGCTTGTGTTATCTGTCAAATAAATGTTTTGTTATGCAATGCAATGACATATTTACACATTTAAAAGACTATTCATCTTAACTCATCATAACTCAGTATAACCACTTATTCTTTGAAAAATACAATTGTGCAATAGATAAATAATATGAGGAAAATATCTTTTAAAATATCAAATTTTTTTGCTTATTAAATAACCACTTACTTTTCAACAAGAACAACTGCACAATAAATATTTGATATTAAATTTTAATATAAAATCACAATATTAGGAACTATTTTCTTACTTAAATGAAATGCTATAAGCATTGCTCACCTGGAAGGAAAGGGTTATCATACTCAAGGGCATCCTCAGCGGACAAGAAGCGCCTGGAGCTCCTCTGTCTCTCTCCTCTTCCTCTTTCTCGTTTTCCCTCAGCTGCTAAAAGCGCTAAACACAGGCACAAACACAAAGCTAAAGACATGTACATTGTGAATGTATGCTTGAGTCAGTTGAGGTCTGATCTGGCTGAGACAGCTGTCTCAATGACTCTGAGGGCTGCACCTTCTGAAAGGCCAGTTATATTCTCTGCCTCTGGAAATCATGTTTAACCCATCCCTCTGAGAAAAAAAAAAAAGAAATGCAAAGGTGAGAGCAGAGAGTGAGGAGGAAGGAATGGAACGGAAGCAGGGGAGTGAGAGGGAAAAAAGAAAAAGAAAACAGTTTCAACAAAGCGCCTCTTTCATTTGCCCTGAAGACCCACCAACCGCCTCTCCTTTCCCTCTCAACAAACGCCCATCGGTCCCCAGAGCCAAACAAACTATTAGAGCGTCCTTGAGCGGAAAAAAAATCTTATCTTTGACACGATTTAATGTTCTGACGTCAATGGATGCACTTTCAGTGTGTGGGATTTCAGATTTGTGTTGATGAATAAAACATTCATTTAAGTCTCTCTTAATATGCACATTTTTTGTGCTTCACTGCAAGTGCAAGTTTGATGGAAGAGCAGAGAAAACATTGGACCATAGGGAGCCGTTGATATGAAAGCTAGCTTTGTTTGTCGAAGGGCCAACGGCACCACACTCCTGAGACATTCTTCAAGTTCCATTGCCTTTTGCAACCTTGCTTGACCATGCGGCCTCTTTCTGTTCAGTGTGGCCGACTCACTGCATACAAGCATTGTTGCTATGACAACCACTTCATTCAATAACATTCCAATTTCTTTCTGCCTGGTTTTATTATTCAAATCAGAAACTAAGATTACCTTAATACAATGTTTCGCCACGATTCTCAGCTGTTGTGGGTCGTTGCTAGGACGTTGCTATGTGGTTGCTTACTGGCCAGAGTCACAATAGTCAACCCTCAAGTTTACATATTCTGAACCTCCTGCATATGGGCAAAATCCAGCTAGAAAAAAGTACATTTGTTAACAAAAATAAAGGCGCAATATGTAAGCATTTTGGATTAAAATATCAAAAAAACACTACAACAATGTTATATATTTTGTCAACTTGTGTTCCTATATTATCCCAAATGTTTCCAACAATGTTTAAATCCAGAGACATAGCAAAATCAGAAAGAGCTTTATTTGTTTTCTCCACCAGAGAATATATTTTTAAATATTGCATGCCATTTACAAGTCATCTAGCTTTTATTAATATGATATTCTAATATTGATCTAGCTTACTGTAGTGTGCAAGAAGTGTCTCATAGCAGCCACCGAGCGAACGCACAGAGTAACGTTATAACAACTTTCAACACACTCAAACATATTTTAGTATGATTGCTTTGACTAAGTAAAACAGCGCTGCGTTACCCCACAATTTTAATTAATCAAATAAAGTGGCCTGTATGAAAATTGATTCAGCACTTGCGGTTATTTCATTAGAATGAAATAAGTTATCAAACGTAACTGTAACACAGTTAAAGCTCAGGGAAGAAGGAGGCAGACGTTAAACGTAACTTTAATCGTAAAATAAACATAAACAACAAAACAAAAGGAGCGCATTATTTCAAGAAGAAAACAGCAGGAAAAGACTACATGTTAATTACCATGTGTACAGGAAGACTGGAATAAGCATTTAAACCTCTTTTATCAGAATAAAGGCTTTTCAGAATCTGGACCGTAATATGTGTTAGCTAACACAACATTAGCACACAAGTGTAAGCCTGTTGTGATTATATAAAATGTGTTTAGAGCAGGCTGGGACAAATAAGTCAATTAGTTCTGCTTAATTCTGTTTGCATCTCCTACACCCCAGTTTGTTATAGCCTTTCTTTATTTTTGCCTCCCACACTGAAAAGTATTAGGCAATTGGATGTAATACTCCCCCATTAGACATGCCCTGAGCTTCCTGTCTTTCATTCAAAAATAAAAACTCTGAATGTTTGTGAAGACAAACAATAATTTTAAACAGGTAAACACGCCACCCACATCTTCCTGTCCCCGGGTTTACCTCGTACATCTGCTCAGAGTCTGACCAAAAACAGGTTATACCAGATATAAATGTATCAAACAAATAACGCAGAAATCGT
>NC_137137.1:7983307-8000807 GCF_949319135.1 Squalius cephalus
TACACTTTCACCTCATCTTCATCTGTATCTATTTACGTCTATTGTATCAAACACTTCATGATGGACAGCAAGCACAAAGTATTTCACTTAAAGATTACATGATGTGATGTGAACTCATAAACTTACTAATGACCCAATTCACAGTAGGTGCAATTTCCACATAATAACATGATAATTGAACAATAAACCGTTTAGCACTGTATATGGAGAACTAACATGACTTTTTTTAATGTCTGGTCAGCTTCAGCCTTCGTTACATAGTATTTTAGTCCAGTAACATTACAGGTGGCCTTTGTTTTTATCTACATTCGCCCTCTAGTGGAGAAACACCTATGAGCAACACTCGTCATAGAGCTTCAACCAATCAGCGCGCAGATCAATGGCACCTGCCACCCAATCAGGGCTCACATCAACAGGAAATGCAACAATGGAGGCGAGCATGAAGCCCGTGGGTGTGTGACAGCATGTCAACGACAAGCACAAATCCCCCAATATCATAAATCACGGTTTCTGAACGGATAATTTACTGTTATACGTGTGAAATCGACAAATGACTTCGTGGTCGGAGAAAATGCTACAACTCCTGCGTCGAATGAATAACTTTCATTTACCAGGTGGGGAAATAAATTGACAGAACAATACATTTGCATGTGATCCAGTGTGAATGGACAAATTATGTATGGGTTGGTCTTTTTTTTTTTATCTGTAAAATCAATTTATACTGACAAAGATGATGAGCAATTAGTAAAACATAATTATATTTGTAATTTTTTTATATATATATCAACACTTTTTTTAAGTTCTGTATACTTGCCTGTATTTAAGGTGCAAGGTAAATAATTTATTACTGTGATATTACTGTGTTTTTACATTTATTACATGTAAAATGCATTTATACAGAATCAGTGCATTACTTTATTCCAGGTTCTAGTTTAGAGAGCTGTCTACGTTTTGAGGTGGCTGGAGAACAGGTTGGATGGATTTCCCCAAAAGTAGCATCAACTCTTGGTCGTTTTCCTTCTGTCTTCAAACCTTATGGGAGCTCTATAACCTTCTGCTCCAGTGTTGACACTTTTGAGAGCAGATCAGTGGCTGTGGATGAGGTCTTGCAGGAGCTGAGGAGAGAGGCATCATTCACCTGTCTAATAGGCTGGAGAGATGAGGTGAGACATATCTGATAGTTACCCATCTTCACCCTTACTATTTAAAGGAGAACTCCGGTCAATTTTAACATTGAGCTCATTTTTTTGTAAATTTGGAGTGCTGTCAATACAGAGAACAACGACAAAAATCGGTGTTGCCTACACCGTGTTATCCTCTTTTTAAAATTTGCACCCTGTTGACTTCAATGGGGCAAGTTTTAAACCAGCTTTTAGCCTCTTAACATCTTTGATGTGTCATTACAAGTGCCCAGCCATGTGAGTGATTCCTTCAGAGTGAACGCGGTGAATCTGACTGCAGTAGATGTGAAAGATATGAATAAAAGTGATGTTATTTCAGCCAGCGCACATACCTGTATTTACATCCTGTTTTCGGTCGAAGCCCACAGTAGTCGATTGTCGAGTTCGGGCGCATGATCGTACATACTAAACCTATGCGCGTGAACTCGACAATCGACTACTGTGGGCTTCGACCGAAAACAGGATGTAAATACAGGTATGTGCGCTGGCTGAAATAACATCATTTTTATTCATATCTTTCACATCTACTGCAGTCAGATTCACCCGCGTTCACTCTGAAGGAATCACTCACATGGCTGGGCACTTGTAATGACACATCAAGGATGTTAAGAGGCCAAAAGCAGGTTTTAAAAAGAGGATAACACGGTGTAGGCAACACCGATTTTTGTCGTTGTTCTCTGTACTGACAGCACACCAAATTTACAAAAAAATGAGCTCAATGTTAAAATTGACCAGAGTTCTCCTTTAAGCATTTGTTTCAATTTATTCCAGTGTCAGAAATAATGAGCAATACATGAGTTTCAAGGGCTTCCACTATCATATAACACAACACATCATGACATCAATTTACATAAAAAAACAATTACGTTAAAGTGTCCCTATTATGCTATTTTAAAGGTCTCCTACAATATGTTTTTACATGGATCCTAGGTCAAAAAACGTTATTTTCTCATATTGTACATTGCAGCATCACCTCTTTTCTCAACAGTGTCTGAAATGGTTTGATGAAGGATTCTGTCTCTCTAAACCCCTCCTTTCCGAGAGCCAACTCTGCTCTGATTGGTCAGATGGCCCAGTTTGTTGTGATTGGTCTACCACTTAGATTGTGTGTCAGAAACGAAATGCCCATTATCATATCTGAATTACAGGCCCAGTGGTTAGCAAACTCTTCCAGGCCTCAGCTACAACTACAGTGTTTGAGGGCGGGTCAAAGTAGACGTTGTTCACGAGCAGCCAATGAAGATCATAGGCAATTATTTAGCAAATTTGTTACAAACCTACGCATGTTCAAGCAGGAAGTAAGACTAATTACTGCAGACTCGTTTTCGATGTTCAGTTTAGAATCAGTTCTTTCTTTTGGGAGACAATAACTATTTACCGTGCACTTCGATCTTTGAAACTTTGCAGACCTTTTACATTCACAAACAGCTATATTACACACTGCATGACAGTTAATATCTGAAAAAGCATAATGGGCCACTTTAAATAAAAAGCTGCAGAATATTTCACTACAGTAGCATTTCTTTTCCTTGTTTAATAATGTCAGACACTGATTCTTTTATATTTATCAGAGTGCATTTCTTTTCAGCAATACGCTGTGATGCCCAGGTATTGCGATCCTCCGCTGATGTATATGGAGAGAGCAGCTACAAGTATGTTAATAAAATATTCATTTCATGCTTCTACTTTGTCACAGACCAAGTGACACTTATAGCTGTTTCTAAATAATGGTCAAATACAGGTCTGTTTGGAGTGAAACGGTACGGTGTCCATGTCAATGGCTACACTCGGGATTCAAGTGGCAATCTTAATATGTGGCTGGCACGACGATCTCTGACCAAACAGACGTATCCAGGAAGACTGGACAACATGGTGATTTATTAATACACAAATTAATCAGTTCATTACAAGCAGTGCTACACCAAACTAACAACATTGGTTGAGCAAGAAGTTGGACCTCTCAAACATACACTTCTGTTTAAACTTTTGGGGTCAGTAATGTTTGTTTTTTTTTAAAGAAGAAATTAATAGTTTTATTCAGCAAGGATGTATTAAATTGATCAGAAGTGACCGTAAAATAATTTATAATGTTACAAAGGATTTCTGTTTTAAATAAATGATGTTCTAAACTATTTATCAAAGAATACTGAAACAGTTTTCAACATTGATAATAATTAGAAATATTTCTTCAGCACCAAATCAGCATATTGGAATTCTGAAGCATCATGTGACACTGAAGACTGGAGTAATAACGCTGAAAACCACAAAAATATATATAATATATATATAAAATATATATAAAACAGTTATTTTAACCCTCTGGTGCTGTTCAGTAATTTTGTACATAAAAAATGTTAAAAAAAAAATCTTTTTTCGGAATGGTACAAAACACTTTTGGTTTTGACACTTGCTTTGTGAACATAAAAAAATCATGGATGGTTAAAAGGTTAAATGGTCCTGAAAAAGACATTCACACACTTGTATTGTTTGCAGTCAAAAAATACCCCATTGGAAATGAATGGGAGGCGAATTTCATCTATTGGAAACGTTTTCTACCTGCGGCCAAACAAAATCTTACTGAAAGCTAATTTTTTGAGATATCAACCTCAAATTTGGAACACAGGTTGTTTACGTTTATGGTTTTGATTTTGGAAAATAATTATTTAATATAAAATTGAAAATGGTATTTGAAAAAAAAAAAAATCAAGTTCAAGTTCACTTTTTAAAACTTGATTCACTTCAGCAATAATCTGCCAAGTGTCGTCTTTAAAAATAGACCAAACTTAAGTCTGTGCTCCAACGCATTCAAGATTTATGACAGTTTAAGTTGAAAAAAAAAATGTCAGGTCCATGCTCAAAACGTGAATAAATGTATTATAACTACTGCTTAAATATAATTTAGTACCAAAAAATATTAAATAAAAAACATTATCAAGCTAATATATTGTTACGAACTGCTCCGAGACAAGGTTGAGGATCCAAATGCAGTTTATTACAGTAATCCAGAATCGTAATGAAACACAGGCAAAGAGTCGAGCACAGGAAGGCAGTCCAAACAAACAAACAAACAAACAAACAAACAGGCTGGGGTCAGAGGCAAAAAGGGAATCCAAGAAACAGGCAAAAATCCAAGAACCAAGAGACAATGAAAGGGAGAATGCTCAGAAATGCAGCGCAACAACATGCAAAGCCAGGCTTATATGGGGTGAGCTCAAGAAGATAATGAGAGACAGGTGAATGTGATAATGGATGAAAAGTCCGGGCAGTGAGTTATGGGAAATGTCATTTGTGAGGGAATGACAATAGTCTGATGTGGAGTGCCCTCTGGTGGCTCTCAAGGGCACTCCAGCTGGTGACCTATTTAGTACAAGCATTTAATTGAAATAAAAAAAAAGAATTCGGTCATTTTTGAACAGTACTGTACCAGAGGGTTAAATTGTAATATTATTTCACAATATTACAGTTTTTACTGTGTTTTTAATCAAATGCCGTTTTGGTGATCATAAGAGACTTTTAATAAACAATAAATCTTACCGACCCCAAACTTTTGAACGTTAGTGTATAAAGTTATTAAACAAATGGAGTAATAAATAAAGCAAAATTGTAATTATGTGCTATATAAATTACTACTGTCTTTTAGAAGTACATTAGCATATAGATGACCTCGAAGATAACAAACATAACCATAAACCACAAATCTCCAATTTTGATGTAATTGGGTTGATTTATAAATGATTTGATTTATCATTCAGGCGGCTGGAGGACTGGCAGCAGGCTGTAGTGTAAGGCATACATTGGTAAAAGAGTGTGGAGAGGAGGCCTGCATCCCTCCAGGCCTGGCAGAGCAAGCGCGTCCCGTGGGAACTGTGAGGTGCATAATCCTTTCTTTTTCTTTTTTTTCTATCCTACTATTTCACTTGGGTCTTTGAAAATTATTTAGAACCTTTTATGAAGCAAAAAAGCTATTGGTAACTGATGATTTTTTAAGATTAAAGATGCATGTTACCGTTTTTTCCTATTCAAAACCTTTCCCAGATACCAGGGTAGATTTAAACTCTCTCAACTCTCTTGCAAAAGAGACTGCTTAAATAGCCAGAAATAGCCTCCAATTGGCAGGCTTCCAGAGAAATATTGCAAGCGCCCAAGGGAAGATGACCAGAATTCAAGTCTGGAAGATGTCACTGTGATCAAAGTCATGAACGCCTGTTGTCGCAGGCATGATTTCTGCCTGGAAACCGTTTACTATGTTTAGCTAAATTGAAAGACGTTCTGCAATCTTGAATCTTCAATTCATGCTTCCCTCTGTCTCTGTAGCTACACCTACGAAGATGACGAAGGAATATTTCCTGAGTGTCAGTTTGTCTTTGATTTAGAGCTGCCTCTCAATTTTCAGCCTCATATTGGAGACGGAGAAGTGCAAGCATTTTACTACTATCCAATCGAGAAGGTAAATGCATCCCATTGATTTTAGGGTTGAATGCTATGTGATGTATTTAATATAAGATGAGCTGACATAGAGGTTTGCTTTGACATAGATGGATGTCGTTTTACAGGTAGTAAATTGCATGCAAAAAAATTATTTCACCATAGAAAATATCTCAGACGGCTGTATTTGAAGGGATGTTTCTATATAATGACAAAATGTGTGGAGTTTCCTAGATTACGGGGTGGCACATCTTACCCCCATTCTCCCCTGTCTGATATGTTGTTCTCAGGTGAAAGATCTCCTAGTCAGTGAGGAGTTTAAGCCAAACTGTGCCATGGTGGTTCTGGACTTCCTCATCAGACACGCCATCATTGAGCCAGACTCAGGTTTGGTGTCAGATCACCAGGTAGAATTTGATAGCATGCCATTTATGATGAGAAAAACTATAACTTGCGTTTCCTCTCATTTCAGAGCCCTATTATCACGAATTTGTGGCTGGATTGCACAGATCACTATAAAGACTGACCGGTGATGTGCAACTGGTCAACTTGCAAAAGATTGGGATTTATTTTATCTACCTCTGCTTTTAACTCCTAACATTGTCAGCATGTGTACTCGTTTACTGAAGACCACATCTAGCTAGTGAAGACATGAGGTATTTTACGCAAAACATCAACTGGAGAAGAGACGAAATAAAGACCCAAGAAAAATTACCCTATAAGAATTTATTTTTTCCAATACATTTCAAACGAGTCTGTGGAAATCCAAAGATGCACTGGTATACAAAAGATAATTGATGCATCGAAGGCTCTTTTTTTCTTAGAATGAAATGCAGAATCTCTTCTGAAATTACTTGCATTTAATAATATGGCATTAAACAGCTCTTTCAAAATCACATTTCGCTACATTTTTCCATTCTTTATTTCTTTTAAAACGTTTCAATTCTAAGATACTAGAATTTGTAAAATACGCAAAAAAGATATAGGATAAGCCAGTAGAATTTCACAAAAAAAAAAAAAGAAAACATACAGTACAGGAGAAAAAGAAAACAAATGGGAGTGAAATGGAGGGAGTTTCTCATTTACACAGTGAGATAAATATTACTTTTATTTCTGCACACCAAATAAAAGCCTGTCATGCAGGCAAAGAGGAATATGGGGAAAAATTAAGTTACTGTCACCTATTATAAAATATTGCCAAAATCGAACAGTGTCTTGACAGTCAACATACAGAGCTGCAGTTCTGCTTTGAGCTCCACAAGGGCTGATAAACCCAAAGTTTCTTCTTCTTTTTTAATTATAATACATGAGCAAGCACATAAAATACTCACAAAAAAAGGTGAATTAGTATGATCATTGCTTAACGCATCTTACTTCGACTTTTATAGGCAAATGGCAAAAAAGTACAAGATATATTTAAATCTTATTGGAATAAAGAATTGTAAGACTACCACTACTTTCAGCTATTTTAAACCAGTGACTAAACCGTCAATTTTGCGACAGGACAGGAGGGCACAGAGGAACCAGTTGTGTTAACCAACGATATTAGCATGTTAATGCAGGAAAAAAAAAAGATCATTAAAAAGAAAATCGTAGTACGAAGGACAGGCATGAATGATTTACATAAGACGGCACTGGGTTCCTGGGAGGTTTACAAAGGGCATCATGGGAGTATTACGTTATGTGGCCAATATCTTGATCCAAAAAAACAACTCCCTGCTTGACATGTAGCACACATGATGTAGAGTACTAACTAATGCCTTTTACACCCTGAATAATGCACTTAGTGCCAAAAAAGGAATCTTTTTAGACCAAGTTGTTTGTTTCTGTTCTTGCTTACAGTGCTGATCTTCAAATCAGAAGATGTGCTATGGGCCAAAGAATACATCACTAGTAATCCCACCCCTAAAGCAATCGGTGATTGTGAGCCACTGTGAAACCACGTCAATCTTTAATTACCCTACAAATACACTATTCTTATGCTTGTGATCAGTCTGAAGGCTTAAAGGTCAACTAATCTTGATTTGAAAAAGGACTGATGGCCATAAAAATGTTTAAGTCCCTTTTTTGCCGGGTGCAGTTGTCCCTACTATCTTCTGTAGTTTCCTTTGGCCTGGATTGAAAACGACCCTCCCTGACCCCCCCCGAGTACATAATTAACACTAGGGGCGTTTCTTCCCTCTATTTGCAAACTTTTATAGCTCTTTCATTTTCCTTGGCCTAGTTTGGTTACCCCTTTCCCTCCCTCGTTCTTTCTTTTCGTCTCTCGTTCTCTATAGCAAAGCGCAGGCATTCTTTTTGCCACGTTTTTTGGCTTGGAGCGCCGCTCTTGTGGCCATTTCGAACACTTCCCTCACACCATCCTTAGTTTTAGCTGAACACTCGAGGTAGCCGAAGGCATTTATGCGATTAGCCATGTCTCGCCCTTCCTCTGGTTTAACTGGTTCCTGTTCAAGGAAGAAAGCATTGAAAGGGCGTTAGTACACTTCATTATCTCGAAATACAATATAATAACACTGAAACACCACAACCATTAGTTCCATTATTTTTGTGTCACCTAACTAAAAATCAGTATAAGTTTAGAGTAGAAAGTGCTCACACACCTGTTTCATCTTCTGCAGCTCCCGTCGAGTGTGATCATCATTCCGTAAATCTTTTTTATTACCCACCAGAATTATTGGAACATTTGGACAGAAATGTTTTACCTCTGGCGTCCATTTTTCTGGGATATTCTCTGTGTGAACAGAACAAGGTTTTCAACACAGTGACCACAGCAATTTGGTCTTAGTAAATCCATATAGTCTCAAAGTATTGTATATAATTCATATTAAAGACTGGTAGAGACGGATTCTCTCACCCAAACTGTCAGGGCTGTCTATGGAAAAGCACATGAGGATGACATCAGTGTCTGGGTAGGACAGGGGCCGCAGCCTGTCATAGTCCTCTTGTCCAGCTGTATCCCATAGAGCCAGTTCCACCTGACAACAAAATTATTACAAATGATATTATCAGCATTACAATTTGTGTAAAAAGTTCAATAATTATTCAGTTTTTATTTAGAATTACACTACCATTCAAAGGTTTGGGGTCAATAAGATTTTTCTAAAGAAATTAATACTTTTATTTAGCAAGGATGCATTAAATTTATCAAAAATGACAGTTAAGACATTTATAATGTCACATAAGATTTCTATTTCAAATAGATACTGCTCCTTTTCATCAAATAATCCTCAGTTTCCACAGAAATATTAAGCAGCACAACTGTTTTCAACATTGCTAATAGTAAGAAATGTTTCTTGAGCAGCAAATCAGCATATTAGAATGATTTCTGAAGGATCATGTGACACTGAAGACTGGAGTAATAATGATGCTGAAAATTCAACTTTGCATCACAGGAATAAATCACTCAATTTTAAAATATATTAAAATAGAAAACTGTTATTTTAAATTGTAATAATATTTCACAATATTACTGTTTTTAATGATAAATGCAGCCTTGGTGAGGTTTCAAATAAACTGCATACAAGTTCAAACTGCTCTAGAAGAGACACATGTTCTGTAATAGTTTGATGTTAGAAGACAATCTCACCTGCTTGCCATCCACCTCAATATCAGCAACATAGTTCTCGAACACTGTGGGTACGTAGACCTCAGGAAACTGGTCTTTACTGAATACAATGAGTAAACACGTCTTTCCACATGCTCCATCTCCAACAATTACAAGCTTCTTGCGAATTGCAGCCATCTGTCACACAAAATGGAAAGATCAGCCAATAATTACAGGAGGCAAGTGGAAATTTTAGAGTGGGCTTAAAATGAACATGGTACCATTTAAAGCCACCTGTGTTACAAATAAGCCCACTATGATTTATGTACATACTTCACATATTATTAAAACATGTATTAACCAACATATTTAATCAAAGAACTACTGATAGAAATGAACAATGGATTACAGTTCTGGAATTTGACATTCCTGAACATCCATTCAACAATAACCTATCACTTGCTAAGTTGCTATAATTTTGTCCCCACAATGAAAATGAAAAGTGGGTAAAGACAAGTTCATAAATTAAAAGCTTGTAGCTCAGTTAATTAAGTTAATGTCCGTAGGCTTTCTATTTCTATTCCTATACACCAACTTGACCAAAAAAAGTTATATTTATAATTACATACAGAGCATGAGCATCTTTTATAAAGAAACCTATTAAATATTTACTTAATGTGGTTACAAATATTTTTATTACTATTGGCAACTCCATATTCTTTTGAAATCCATGTTTTCAAATATTCAGATTGCATTCATTCATCAACCAGTTTCATTACTGGATACTATGAAAACAGCTTCTTTAATTGCTTTGAGTAAGAGATATGTATTATTAAACAGGTTTGTGTTTAATTTGAATTAATCTCTATATTTTATGTAGATATGAGAATTGTGAAATTTCATTGGTATCTAAAAAAAAAAAATCATTTATTAGAATACAATGTTACAAAAAATAATTGTGTTTTTTTTTTTTTTTGGCTGTGCAAGTAAAAATTTGAACCACTGGCCTGATCAGGCCTGTAGAAAAATCCTTAGTGTTGAGCCCTGTAATAATATCAGATTGCATGTATTTATTAAGAAAAATAGATTTCTTTTAGTAAAATAAACAAATAATTTGTCTCATTTTTTTATATTTCGAAATAAAACAACGTAAGCTAATATAGTACATGGTCTTATTAGGTACGCCTATACATTCATCAATCTGTACACTGGGTTCTTATGTTATTATAGCACTGCAGCATCAAACTCTCCTCACACACACACACACACACCGCACCCTACTCAATTCACTGATCAATACAAGTGTTATGCCAAAATCTGTGACACACATCGTATTAGATCTACCATAAAAACAGCTGACTGCAGTCAGGTCAACCTATTGTCACTCAAGCAACCTTTTGTAGATTAACATCGAGTCAAGCACTGATTCAACGAGACTGGAGCCTTAATGGGGGATAAAATAGACGTTTAAAGTGCTGGCTGTTATGTTGGAGAATAAACTAAAGATGGTGATAATTATAACAGCCGCATGTCTGAGCCAAATGGATCAGTCCCCGGTTTACTCCCTATGCTAACTGGGACGCCTCATCTCACGCCCTAATAAGTGTAACATTAGCACAATTTGGCTTGGATTCGACTGGATCCACAAATCAACACTTGTATTAGCCTTTCCAGACGTCTTACGGTCTTGATAATCGGACTTTAATACGATTATAAACTCATGTTCGGCATCTTGTTGTTCGTCCGTTTCCGTCATCATCACACTTAGCCTATTAGCACTGAGCTAGCCGCATATAAAAGGCATCATTTTACTCAATGGAGTGGTTTTAAAAAAGGCTACTCGGCAGTATTGGCTCTAGAACGTATGGGAAATTAATGAATATATCGATTGTAAGTACCAGAGGTGTTTTTGTATGCGTATTTACCGTTTTCGTTACAGATGTCCTCGCTTTCTTTCTTTTCCTGTACGACCCCAAGGCCCCGCCCCGCAGACAGTGCCACGCCGCTAAGACACGCCCATTCACGATCGTTTCTACCAATCAAGAGGCAGAGACGTCCAAAAGCAGAAGAACAGCAACATATCTTTCGACTTTTTAGTTCTTCTCTAAGACGTTATTTAACTAATAATAAAAATATGATATATTCCGGAAACAGTGTCATTTTTGAGGATACTACTAATGAGGTTAAATTGACTTTCCTCGTCACTGTTTTCCCCATTTTATTTGTTTGATTCGTTAATTTAAAAGCTTTTTTTTTATTTATTTTAAATTATTTATTTAAATTTTGTTTTGAAAACATCATCATTCACCATACTCATTTCTTACGAAAACAGAAAATAGAAATAAAGCTACAGATGAATACATTACTAAATAAATAACAGTTGGAAAGAAACTCAAATTACTATTCATCTTCCTGACTCATCCACATCCTAGTTTCTTATGTTTTCTGAATTTATGTGTATAAAACTGCACCACAAAACACCTACTTTCAGTTGTTTTGTACATCATATAAATACTTTGGCTCTCTCTAATACTTCACCTTACACACTGTTCATAGTGCAATCTATAAAATAATAATCATTACATAAAACAACATACATTAACACTCAACTTTATTATTACACCCATATGTTTGCAAACAAACTGTTAATTCTACAGTATCATTCATTTTCAAGTATTAGATATACCAACTGACCACAATTTAAAAATATCACATACTACTGTATTATAACTTTTTTTTTATTTTTTATTATAATATAGTTGAGGAGAGTCAAATGTACAATCAACACAAATTAACAGGATAATTATTGACAAAATGTTGTCTAGTCCTCTCCAGAGGATGGGAGAACAATCGTGCTTGGATCGTAATAGTTTTCAGTCATGAGGGGAAGACCTTCAGCTTCCCGCTGTTTGATCAACCTTTCAGCTTCCCGGCGAGCCCACTGCCTCATGCTGGAGCATAAAAACAGAAGACAGAGAGAGACAGATCATGTATATTATGATTAAAAGAAATGGAAAACCATTATTGCTTCAGAAGAAATAAAACATTGGAAAAAAAAAATACACACTTGGAGGTGAACCCAATTATCAACCAATTAACAGAGCCTTTGCAATTCGGAGGCCTGTTTTTAAAGAAACAGTCAGAGCCCCCATCGATTCCTTCAAAATGGCTGATTCATTCAGGAACAAAGCAGAAGTGACTGAGTGAGTCATTTAATCATTCATTAAATTGATTTGTTCAAAAACGCAGATTCATTCAGTAATGAAACTGAAACTCTGTTGCTCAGAGACACGTAATGGCTCTACTGTTTGGAACTATTTTCATTGGCAAAATAGAGGACAAACAGACAATATAGAGTGTAAAATATAAGTCACCTAATAGACTATTAAGTTATTGTTCACTGAATTGTTGTAAAAAAAAGTAGGGCTGTCAAACGATTAATCGCGATTAATCGCATCCAAAATAAAAGTTTGTTTTTACATAATATATGTGTGTGTACGGTGTATAATTATTTTCTATATATAAATACACACATGCATGTATATATTTAAGAAATATTTGCATGTATATACTGTGTATATATATTTATATTATATATAATTTATATTATATATAAATATTTTATATATAACACATTTTTCTTAAATATATATATGCATGTGTGTGTATTTATATATAGAAAATAATTATACTCCATACACATACATATATTATGTAAACACAAACTTTTATTTTGGATGCGATTAATCGCGATTAATCGTTTGACAGCCCTAAAAAAAAGTCAAAATCACATTGGCAAACGTGCTAATATTAGGGAAAACGGCGCGTTTGCTCTTGTGATATTGGTTATAACTTATAAATATTACAAACACGACCTTATACATAGACGTTTTTTTGCACCATATCTTGGTTTTTGGAAGCATTTTTATTAGTTTTAGTGGCGTTTTTTCCCCAAGCCCCTGTTAATTTTCACCCCTGGTGTGTGTGTGTGTGTGTGCTGCGTGATGGCAGGGGACGGGGCTCTTTTTCGACAGCAAGCGGAGCCCCCTTCTTCTGCGAGGCCTGTTTCAAGTGAAACATAGCAAAGGCCGCTACTGCCAATTGAGGTAGGTCAAGGACGACTTCATCTTATGTCTAATTGTTTGAAATGTTTAAAAATTTTAAACTTTAAACACAAAGTCATCAAGAATATTATCACGTTCCTCTTCAAACAGATTAGATAGTCTATGCTGATAGCTTCTGGCTCCAACTTTATTACCACTGTATGTGTTATTGATGTTGGATCCTGATTGGTGAATCACTGGATTCTGTGCAAAATTTAGTCAGTTTATTCATGCACTTACCCGTGATCTGGTAAATAGTGGACGAAAGTGCCTCCGATTACAATGGCCACAGAAATGCCAAAGAAAAAGGCCAACCTCATGTTCCATTCATCCACAAATGGGTCAGAATGATGGAAGCCATGGAAATCTGGATTCTGAAAAGACACAGATTAACATTTACAATTTATAAACCTGCATTTATGGACGTACACAAGTTAACATAATTGCTTATCAACACAAAGCTTTTATATTAAAATTAGGATTTGCAATATGACATATTTGGAAGACTATGACAGCTTAACAGAATAGAAAAGGATAGGACAGAATAGAATAGAATAATGATTGCATCAAAAAAAAAAAAAAAAAACTAGCAGATACAGCATTAAACATAATACAAAGCATATAACAAGAGAGACACAATAGAGAATCTGGACTTGAGATCATGCAGTGCACAGTGTAAACATGAACAGGTAGGTCAAACTTCAGACAGCTTAGCCTAAGACTTCAGTGAGCCGCTTAACATTACTCAAGCTTAACATTATTCAAGCTCCCATGCATCATACACATGTGTTTGTGTTCGTCTTACCTTGTCAAACGGGCTGACCTCTGCGTGTCCATGACTGTCCTGAGCCGCGGGAGATAAGGACTGCAGATCAGATGTAACCGCCGCGCCGGACGCGCTGGACTTCGGCGTCTGTGACACACAGCGGCTCCCGAGCGCCGAGCTCAAACGAACCCGGGACAGGGTGGGCCAGATTCGGCTCAGGCGTGAAGCCATTTCCACCGCTTTCTCTGCACTTAGAAGCTCTTTCGAGACAGCTTCTGTTCCAGGTTATTTTTTCCGGGTTAAAATGTGGTTTGCTGGGGATCTTACCGCCATCTAGTGTCCCGGGTGTATCATAACACAAGAACTATTCATAAACAGCAGGTGTCTCTGTTTCACCAATCTAAACTGGTTCTGATACCATCGGTAAAATCAGCTTTGAAAAATAACATCTGATTGATTGGCTATTCTTGCTTTAATTTTTAAAAACGATCTAGCAGTATCTCCACTTCATGCATTATAAAATGTCTGTGCAGTATTTATTTTTATTTACACCATTACAAACCCATGCGTGCAATATTCAGCTCAGTTTTTTATATCGGATTTGACATTTATATCATATATTATCTGTACTTACCCATAACTCTCTACACATAAGCATACATATTATTCTGTATGAGCTAATCAGTAATTCTGTTTTGTTTTTTAGATTAATATTCTTTGAGTACCAGATGTTTACGTTACAAATCCAAATTCCCTGTGTGTGTGTGTAAGCATACTTGGTCAATACCTGGGGAATAGCTAAAACATATCTTTTTTTAGTTATATCTATCTATAAGGAACATGTGTGTGCCACGCAGTTGTCTTCATGGTTTTGTTATCTGACTGCAGAAGCAGGAAGTTCTCAAAACCACAGACGCTTCAGCTCTTCAACTTGTTCCTCCCTCACAAGAAATCCCATTTACATGCATGAGCATTTGCAAATCTTTTTGTCTCATTTAAAATAAACAGATTTTTAAGCTAATGATTACACCACCAGTTCTTTTTTTAATTCACGACACTAAAGCATCTTGAAAAATGCATATTATTTATTCAGTGTACATCTTAGTCTACATAAAGCTCAATTAGATAATTAACAACTACAGTACAATACTTTTAAAACAAGTGACATGGTAAGTGTACAAAACATTACTGTTTAACAAGCTATTAACATATCATGACAATATTAAAAAGCATGGCGTTTTTAACGGCATGAGCTCTTGGCACCTTTCACTCAAATCAGTCTTAACAGCCTCAGAAGAAAAAAACATATTTTTCTCAATGTTAAGGTATGTCCATATCTCCATTTGTAGACAAACGCTTGTCGGATTCACACCCTCCTCTGGTTTCCATGTTTTCTTTGCTTTCCTCATCCTGGTCATCCGGTTTCTGCTTCAGACGTAGTCCTGGATCCTTCTGTGAAGGGATGCGAAAGCTGGAAAAAGACCCACCTCCTGAGGCCCTTTTTTCTACATGAAAACAAGGCAAGAAAATACAG
This sequence comes from Squalius cephalus, assembly GCF_949319135.1. Lineage (NCBI taxonomy): Eukaryota > Metazoa > Chordata > Actinopteri > Cypriniformes > Leuciscidae > Squalius > Squalius cephalus. The sequence continues at coordinate 7,998,864 of NC_137137.1, forward strand.
GGAAGTTAGAGGGAGTTTATTGATTGTGAAAGCAGCATAAATAAATGTGTTTTGTTTCTTGAAATATGGGTAAATTAGTTAATATACATACCTCCTGGTCCAATAGGATGCATTAATCTGTTCATCTGAACGTTCCAATGTTTAACATTGGTGCTGGCCTGACGAAGCTTCCTTTGAGCAGCCTGCCAGGATACAAAGATACAGATCAATCAACCAACCAACCAACCAACCAACCAACCAATCAATCAATCAATCAATCAATCAATCAATCAATCAATCAATCAAATCAATCAATCAATCAATCTGCTAGTTTAGTTGATTTGACGATTTCCACAACAATCACATTTACATAAACAGCTAATATCAGCATTAGCACATCAACAGACTGATAATGTAACACTTTACAAAAAGGTTTCATTTGTTAACATTAGTTTACATTAGTACATGCACTAACAATGAAAAGTACTTCTAATGCATTTATTAAACTCAATTCATGTTTATTGCAACTCACTAATACATCAATAAAATCAAATGTTGTACCTACAAATTAATATTTAATGGTCCTGAGCTAACATGAACTAACATTTTCATTTTAATTTAACTAAAATGAATTGGTACTGTAATAGAATACTGCTTATTGTTAGTTTATGCATTAAATAATGTTAACTAATAGGAAGTTATTGAAAAGTGTTACCCTAATAATATTACTAACGCAAACACTACCATTAAAAAGTTTGGGTCAGTAAGATTTAATTTTTGTTTGTAAGAAAATAATACTTTATTCAGCAAGGACACATTAAATTGATCAATAGTGACCATAATGACATTTATAATGTTACAAAAGATCTCTATTGCAAATAAATGCTTTTTTTTATATTCATATTTTTATATATTTATATTCATCAAAAAAATCTAACACATTTCAACAAAAATATTGCGCAGCACACCTGTTTTCAACATTGATAATAATAAGAAATGTTTCTTGAGCAGCAAATCAGCCTATTAGAATGATTTCTGAAGGATCATGTGACACTGAAGACTGGAGTAACGATGCTGAAAATTCACACAAAAATAAATTACATTTTAAAATATATTCAAATAGAAAACAGTTATTTAAAATCGTAATAATATTTTATAATATTAATGTTTCGATCAACTTTAAAAAAATGTACCGACCACAAACTTTTTAATGGTACTTTAGGTCATTGCATTAAAAACTTTTGTCAGACAAATCACCGTAGAGAAACTCACCACTACATCCTGGTCCACTCGGTAGCGATTGGCCCTGACCTCCTCCAGCTGATTCTGTGCATCCTCCAGAGATCGAGACTTGCTTTCCATTTCCTCTCTGAGCTCTTGTTTCTCCCGCTGGGCTCGCTGGATATACTCCTCCTGCTCCTCACGGAGAGACATGAGGGCCTTCATCTTCTCCTCTTCCTCAGCCAGTAGCCTGTAGCAATGAGGCAGCGAACGATCAAACACAACACAAGCTAAAAGAGACCTCTTTCAGCATAATGAATTGAATTCTAAATTGAAAAATGAATACAAATTTTCTCCAGCATGATTTGAGAATGATCCAGAGAGCATTCTGCGCTTCACTGGGAGCGAGAACATCTGATCCTTTGTACGAAGGAGACGCATGATCAGTGTCACAAAATTAGCTTTTTTCATTTCATTTGTGACCTAGAAATACTGCAGAATCTTAAATAATTCTCATTCATTTTACACTGCATCTTTCCAGAATCCCAAAACTTTAATTCCAGGTTTTGTATCCAAAATATTCAATGTGGTCTCAGTCTTGTGCACTCAACTGTGTATTGCTATTCAAACGGTGTCATGCGTCAAAAGTAGGGCTGTCAAACAATTAATCGCATCCAAAATAAAAGTTTGTTTTTACATAATATATGTGTGTGTACGGTGTATAATTATTTTCTATATAAAAAT